>NW_017306277.1:818682-824657 GCF_000935625.1 Nanorana parkeri | reverse complement strand
AGCAATGCTGCACACTTCCTGTTCTGGGTTGAATGACATCCAGCGTCATTCAACCTACTTTCTGTAAGTGCAAGGCAGCAAGGAGCCACCCTCCAACCTGTATTTACAACGGAATACGGCAGACAGTGACACCACAGAATTAAATATTTAGGATCTCCCTATCGCTGGAGGATGACGAGGGTACAGAGCACCTCTGATGTCCCCAGATCAGACCAAAAACTAAAAAAAAATCATATGTATAAAGATTTATTTTTAAGGGGTTCGGAGGTGTTTCAAATGGGGGTGCTGGGATCTCGGCTTTGCTATGACATATGGCAGGGATGTTGCTATAAGAATCTTATCTCCGATGGCACCTGTAGGGTAGAACCAGCCAAGCATGGCCACACTCAATAGAACAGATATATCTGGCACAACAAAAAAGGAATATAAATTATGATTTATGGAGATGAATTATTAACCTTCAGGGCTCATGCACACACGTAAATAAATACCCATATCTATACTGGACTTTACTACCAGGAGCTATCAAAAAGATCCAGTGTGAAAAACAAGTCTAATGACACCTAAAGCACTCACGTTTATTCATGTTTATAGGCATACAGCGTTTAGAAATGTACACGTGTACATCCATAAGCATGTGCATTTACACATGTTTACATGTGAACGCACATAAATTATGCTATTACACTCCACTCCAAATGCTGCTGTTGGATCTAATGGCCACAATGTGCATGGACACTTTGGCTTTTATAGAATTGCGTTCGTAGGTAAAAAAAAAAGCAGTACAGATCTAAAAGCAGCATTATTTGTTCCTGTGCGCATAAGCCCTTATTAGAACCTCAACAATAATGTGACTGGAGCAGTGTAGTCTGGGGAAGTCTCAACTTGCCTTTTATCTTTCTTATTCATGTTAATCATGTTTGTGATTAAGGCACCCACCAAGAATTGTGTTTTTTACTTTTTTCATACCTCCCATTTGGAACCCTAAGGTGAGCATATTTTTATTGTATTCTATATACAAAGATATCAGAGTTTGGATTTTTAGCACATTTTGTACTAGTTTAGGTGCTCATATAAAAAATATTGTCACTAGTTCCGTAAAATTATAAATCAGTATTGGCATTCAGAAAATTTGGTTAAGTACAAAGGTTGGGTTTAGAGAAAGGTTAAGATTAAAGTTAAAGTTTAGGTTAAGGGTTTAGACTCAGGTTAATGGTTAGGTCTAAGGGTCAGAGTAAGGTTTTTAGGTGTTATAAATTTGTTTTTCTTTTTAGTAAGGTAAAATACATTTACAGTTCAAATGATTACACCCAAATCTACCATGCCAATTGTATGTTGTTGTATACTTGGAGGACTGCTCTTCAATTGTGAACTGAGCAGCTCTTACACATCATTACAATCAGGGACTACTGAGAGCCCAAAATGTGTGATGACCTGCCCAAGGGATGCCCAATATCCATGACAGGCTGAGTCCACTGGAAGTAGGTTGGATAGTGTTGGTCATCATTTAAGCCACATGACAAGTGCCACTGAACCATGTAGTATTAGGTCTGCAGAGAATAGCACAGGGGATAAGCTGTGTATTTACAGCTCGTCTTCAAGTAAACCTATTCCTAAGTCCAATGTAGAAAAAACAATGGTTCACTTTAAGACACTCTCACGTTTTGAGTAGCCAACGATCTTCCAGGAGGCATGACCCCATTGGCCATGTAAACATATATGCTTGATGGCTGCCAGGAGGTGTGCAATGAGGGAATGGAGGTTTACTCAACCACCTTCTATTTCAACTATTCAACAAGACCTATGGTGATTTTTCTGCTGCAAAAACCAGATACTGAACTTCAACAAGGGACTACTCGATTCTTTAGGAATAGGCAGAGATCTATTGAAAAATCTTTTAGCGCATAGGAAATCCAACAATGTATTATTCCTTTCTGATGTAAAGAAAAGTAAGAAAGGCAAAACTTCAAAACTTCCAAATACTCGGGGTGGGGGGTAGCAAGGGGTGGACAGAGGCTTCACTTATTCCCATATTCATTGTGTACTTACTGTCGTTAGGATAATGGTTAGCTTGCATTTTGTCAGTTCTTACATCTGTTTCATATAAAAGCTCACCAGGCTTCCAGTTTCTGAAAAAGGTACTGCATACAATATATTGACTTAGTTCACAATTTCTGGCAATAGTATTTGATCCTTTTGGTGCTTCGATCTAAATGTAGCATTGATTTAGCTCCATAGGCACTATTTGTCTATTTGGAATCTTGAGTTTCTAATGTCTTGTATGAGGACGCACCTTTAAATGTACATATGTAAGATAAGCATAATGAAATATGTGTGAAAAAATACACGTTCACATTATCAGAAATGTATTCTATTATTGAGACCTCTAAGGTACCTTGAGGAGAAAATGTTGCATGTTAATCACACAGCAAATTAATCTTACTATTGATTTTGTTACCCGTGAATTAAATCTGAGTCATCTTCCTAACATCACAGTCATAGCCGATGCTAACTGTTCTTTCCTAACTGTTCTCTCACCCTCCTTAATACCTTAGATGGCTAACATAAACACTATTGATTTAAAGCTCCGATTTTGTTTTTCTTAGGTGTTGTTCCTTTTTGCATAATCTCACCAATTTTATAAATGAAAAAAAGCTAAGTGAGAAAGATGCTGAAAACCTTGTTGGGATTTTCCAGTTTTCAATGAAATGCTAATTTTCTCATGTTTATTCTCAATGAAACATTTTAGAAGCTTTAAGAAACACTGCTCAAGGGATATAATTTTCCCACTTAGAATGTGTACATAGAATAATATCATCGCACATCGTAGGCAGAACATCAATTTGATTCAGGTTAACATGGAAGTATCAACAAAAGTTGCACTACCAAAAAAATTTAAAAAACTTTAAATATGCTGAGCAACAAACATGTTGAGAAAGTGCAGCTTTTTAAGAGGGCGACCTTGGAAAAGCACCCTCCCAGTGCTAAGGGCATGTGGCCTGCTATCGCTGGGGCGCTCGTCCCCCCCTTTCCTTCCCTGCCAGGCCTGTGCTCGGATCAAGGGTCTGGTATGGAATTTTAGGGGGGACACCATGTTTTTTCCCCCCATCATTTTCCATTTTTATACATGGGGTCCCTCCTTAAAATTCCTACCAGACATTAAGGGCCTGGTATGACTTTAAGGTGGAACCCCACACACTTTTTTATTTGTTTTTTTTTTTTACATTGGGTCTCTCCTAAAATTCCTACCAGAACCTAAGGGTCTGGTATGATGTTTGGGGAACCCCACGCTTTTTTTTTTTTTTTTAAATGGGGTCCCTCCTAACATTCCTACCAGACCTAAAGAGTCTGGTATTGTTTGGGAGGGGGAACTGCACGTTTAGAACTGAACTGCATTTTCGAAAGTTCGAATTCGAACCGAACTTGGGTGTGTTCGGCTCATCACTAGTGACCATGAAGTGTAACAATCACCTCTGGATGATCTGTGTACAATGCAAGGACTTTAGCAAACTTTGCTGCAGATTCCTCCTCCTTTTTGTTCTAAGAAATAGCTGTGTGTTCCCATTGAGGGGAATTGATCAACACCGGAGCAGACAAAATCTTAAGCAGCTGTGCATGGCAACCAATCAGCTTCTCTCTTTCATTTTCAAATCTCAACTGAACAAATTAAAGATAGAAGCCGTTTGGTTGCCATGCACAGCTGCTCCAGATTTTGTCTGCTCCAGTTTTAATAAATTTCCCTCCATGTCTTTTCCAGATTGATTGCTGAATTGGTGGATCATCCTTCAATATAACTATCTGGTGCACTCTCAGGGTCCTAATGAGGAAAGGTGCAGGGTCTGCATCCATTTAGTAGACAAACCTTAGGGAGTATCTCACTGAATGTGAAATTCCTACTACAGGAGATACCTAAACTTTTTCTTGTACCTTAGTGCAGGCTTCTGAAAAAAATAGTTAGCCAAATCACAGAAGCAGTAAATGACATTTTATGGGAGCATTCTGTAGATTAATGGTGTACAGAAAGCTTCCAGGTTGCCATATTGCTTTTAATTTTTTTAATGATTTTAGAAAAACTACAGTGACTGCAGATTGACATGGAAAGGTAATTTTTAATAAAATGTCTTGTGTAGCAATGTTATGTTATATTGATTTATTTTAATGAAAGTGGAATTTTTCTTTTAAGTGTAGGTATGCCCTGAACTTCTTTATTTACTCCCCTTTGGTATGTTATATATGCCATTAAAAGGAGTTTGTTATATTATATGTGTTTGATAACTGCAAACAAAACCTACTGATCCTGCCAGAAATTCAGTGAGCCCTAAAGCTCCTCTGCATTGTTACTTCAGCCAGGTTTACACAAGCCCTGTGTGTGCACAGTTATAAAAGAGTATTGTATTGTGCGCAGCTGTTCTTGGTAAATCAACGGTGGCACAGAGGGCAATTATACTCTAGCCAGCCGCCCACTGCTTCTACCTCGATTGTTGTAAGAAGTTGCTGGTTATGTATTTAGGTACATTTACTTTGAAATGTAACATTGGCTCATTGTCTTTATTACTTTAGGAAAGATGCCCCTCTACCACTTTTGAATCAGTATCTGGCATGGGACGTAGAGATCCGGTGCCAGGTAGTGATCCAAAAGAGGTATGGCAGTTCTCTCCCTGTTTATTGTTCTTGGGGAAAGATTGACCCATCTATGGTGCGCCTTACTTTGCTTGTATTCTTTCATTTGGTAGCGTTTACATAGGTAGATTCTTTAGCTGTCCACGCACAGGCAAGTTGGGCCCCTTTTTTCTATTCCATTTTGGTTGTAGTCAAGGAGCCAAGGCTAGATTTCCATCACTGGAACTAATTCAGGCCATACAAGTAACAATCGGATGCGATCCTTACTCAAATCATTACTCAGCATTGCAATTCAGGTTTCTGCAGCACACACCTGCCCTAATCAGAAAAGGTTGGGTAGACTGCTGGATATTTAACCTGTACTTGATCAGCAGGTTAGTTTGTCTGATTATGCCTTGACTGAAGTCTGTTCATGTGCTGGATTTCTTCTGTGATTGCTTGGGCTGTGTTTGTACTCAGTTTTTCTGTGCTGATCATCAGCTTGCTACCTGCTATTCTCTGTTCTGCCTACCTGTGTGTAACCTGCACACTGTTTAGGAATTCTTTTTCTTCTGTCATGGATCTGACCATCAGCCTGTTGACTCTGCCACTGTTTGAGGTTTACTCTGCCCATCTGGCTTACACTGCTCTATTTTCTACCTGTTAGTTGGTTGTTCTCCCTGGTCCATCAAATTCCTTGACCATGTCAATTTCTACAATGGCCAATTGGTTTTTAAGTAGATATTGGTCAACCTAGAACAATAGGAAAGCCCGCACATGGCCTAGTCTCAACAGCAAAGGCCTGAAACCACTTCAAATAATCTACCCGTGAATAAAAGCTTTTACGAGAAATTGCTAAACCTTGAGACATACAGGTATGAGATGCGCTGACTGGACAAGAAGACATCTGAGTGGTGAACTCCGCTTATTTCATTATTTCTATGTGGCAGCAAATTGCATGAGATTGATTTTCCATTCGCCAGTTTAGTCATCGTAAATGGAGAAGGCATTGTGATGAAATTTCAAACTGCATAGGATATCCTTGGGAATTAGCTGCTGTAGGAGTCAAGGGCTATGGTAATAAAGAAAGGTGCTCTTAAATTGTGCAGATTATTAGATTTGAAAGTACAGTACAGTGTGGGATCTGACACTCCAGAGATCTAACAACTGATTAATCATATTTTATTGATATCAGATTTACATACCGCCAGCAGCAGCGTTAACTCGCTCACAACCACAGGCCATCAGTCATGTGTTTATTATAACGTGTTTATTGCCTCCATAGAGGTTTTACAGATCTTTTTAAATCTCCTTTTAGCACAGATAAAAATAGATTTGAAAACAATACAATAATACAGTATATATATATATATATA
>NW_017306277.1:746145-818603 GCF_000935625.1 Nanorana parkeri | reverse complement strand
CATTCGATAGGAAATTATGGAATTATGGGTAATATCACACCTCAGATTTCAAATGGGGTGCTTGCACAAACATGTACAATATCTAAAGACTACCATAATGACATGGTGAATGAGAAAGTTGCCCTAGGTCCTACAGCCAGCATAATCTCAAGATATATTTCTTTTCACACTGCTTGTTTATTAGGGAGTTTGAAGTGTTAACAGTGGCTGTAGATCTAAGGCTAGTCACTATGGTGATGAGCAGCATTGTCACCTTCCCTGTAGTCTACAGTGATAACTAGAGGTGGTCTCTTAAGGAACTAGGAGTACCCAAGATGCAGTGGAAATATCTTAGAATACCGGCTTTGGCAGCCATCATTGGTTGGTATTTACACAACTAGGTATTTTTTAAAGTATATTATTATTTATTATTATGCAGGACTTACATAGCACAAACAGTTTGTGTAGTCCTTTACAAAAAAAAAGGCAGGCCATATAGTTACAATACAATTCAGTATAAGAGGGTTAAGAAGGCCCTGCCCATGAGAGTTTACAATTTGGAAGTGAGGGACGAGTGATACAAAATATAATAACTCTAAGAGATGAGCTGATGGAGAAAGTAGAAGTACAGTTTTTAGGTGGAGGTAGGATAGGCCTGCCTGAAGAGATGAGCTTTCACGGATCACCTAAAGGTGATAGCTGGACAGGTTGGAATAGGGAGTTCCAGAGGGTCGGAGTAGCTTTGGAGAATTGCGCATGGGAGGAGGTGATGAGGGAGCTAGAGAGCAGGACGTCTTAGGAGTAGCGAAGAGGACACTTTGGGTGATATTTTTACATGAGGCTGGTGATGTAGCTTGGGGCAGAGTTGTGGATGGATTTGTATGTTGTTGTTAACTTTCTGAATTTTATTTGTTGGGCAAGTGAAAGCTAGTGCAGGGACTGGCAGAAAGGGGCAGCAACCACTTCACAGTTGGTAAGGTGGATAAGTCTGGCAGCAGCATTCATGATAGATTAAAGGGGAGCTAGCCTGTGTAAGTGTAGGTCGTATGCCATTAAGGAGGGAGTTGCAATAGCCAAGGCGCGAGATAACAATTGAGTGAATTAGTAGCTTTGTTTTGGCATTTGTTAAAAAAAGGGGCACATTTTGGAAATGTTACAGTGATTAAGGCAGCAAGACTTAGACAGTGATTGGATGTGGGGCCAAAGAGAGAGGTCAGGGTCTCGGATTACATCCAGCACCCTGGCTTGAGGGGAGGGGCTGGTAGTGATATTGATCTGGATAGATCTGGATCTGGGGTGAAATATTATGAGCTTAGGTTTGGAAAGATTGAGTTTCAGGAAGTGGTTTGACATCCATACTGAAATGTCATTTAGTAAATGAGTGATGTGTCAGGTGATTGAAGGGGTGAGCTTTGGGTGTCCTAGGCATAGAGATGGTATTGGCAGATATCAACGGACCGAGGCAGAATGTGTAGATAGAGAATAGAAGGCGTCTAAGGAGAATATAAAGTTATAGATGACTCTAAAGGTGCACTGACATAGGGAGGAAGAGAACCAGGAAAGAGCAGAGTCTTGGAGGCAAAGGGAGTGGAGTTTTTTTTGAGTAAAAGCAGCTAGTCAAGTGTACTTTGGAAGCAGAAAGGTTAAATAGTATGAGTTCCATTGGTGGCCATTGGTTTTAGCAATTAGTAGGTCATTAGTAAATTTTAGCAGGACAGTGTCTGTGGAGTGTTGCCGGCAAAAGCCTAAGAGTCGAGAAAGTTGTTATTAGATAGGTGGTAGTTCATATGGTTGTGGACTAGGAAGATTAGAGATAAATGGGAGCAAGTGTTGGGTTTTGAGTTGTTTTGACTGGCATGCCGGTCCTGGGCCCGCAGGAGGGGCAGCAGAGCCTGAGAAATGCGGCTGGGGTGTCGGGCTGGCTGGGGGCGGCCACTTTACCAGCCCATAGAAGCGATCTGGTGACAGCTGAGTCGCCAGAATCGCTTCTGGTGTAAAGCTGGCCGCTGAACAGAGTCCTGGCTGCTTTTCTGTTTAACCCCTTGAGGACCCATGACGGAATTATTCCATCATGGGTCGTGAAGGGGTTAAAGGATATCTAAACCCAAGAACAAAAATTTAATATATTGCACCTTACAAGTCCTTAGAAGTAGTGGTTGAATTAGTTTTCCCCTTTTAGGCCTCATTCCCACTGTTTTAACTCAGACCGTACACGTCCGTGCGGCATGCATATCCATATTGGGCAGTTCCCAGGAGGGACAGGTGATGCATGTGGCAGCCTGTTCTTCCCTATGGGCGGACGCGGCCATATGCACATTAAACTGCACATCCATGTGGGTGGGTCCAGGTGTCCATACTCAGACTCAGACAGGATGGATCCTGTTTGCATCCAAACACGGACACCCTGACTTGCACGGATATACAGTTCGGGCGTGCGTATGACAGCATACAGCCGCGTCATCCCATAGGGAAGAACAGGCTGCTGCGTGCACTCACACGCAGCACCTTTCCCTCCCAGGATATGGGCGTGCATGCCGCACAGACATGTACGGCCCTAGTTAACAGCACTGGGAAAACTGGGAACAATGCTAATTAATAATAGTGCACTAGAAGCAGTGAACACATGTCAACAGGTCATTTTTTATTGCACGCAAACATATATACATCAAGACACTTTTAATGGTATATTCAGCAGACCAAAAAAGAGCAAATAAGAGCAGGTAATTGTTGGGGTTAACATACATATTAACATCACTAAAGACAGCTGTAGTCAAGAATCCGAACAGAGGACTGATAATCCTTGCTCTTTATTCATTCAGTAGTCAAGAGTATACATGAATAGTTCTTATATAACTTCTTCAAATATATTAGCAAACTTTTGAGTTCAGCTTGACCCTTTTTCAAGCAAGAGCTGTAATGCATTGTGAATAAAAAGCAACAAGTACTCTATGTGGATCCTTGAAAATAGGGATAAGCTTTCAGGTTCATGTTGACTATGAATTCGACCAAAACTCACATGATTTGCAGTTTTGTAAAATAGAGAGCTAATGCATCCATCCATCACTATAGTAACTAGTTATCAACCATGCAATTTCTGGCCTTTAAACTGTGGTTAGGTGTCTTTGAAGGGCCAGTAATAGGGGATAACTTATGTGTCAGCCCCCTAATTAAGGGTTCCCAGGAACATTTTGCCAGTGTGTGTGAAGAGAGACTTAGATTTGATAGCGATAACTGACACATGTTGTTTTCAGGGAGATATAGTTACTGCTAATTTATGCTTTACACAGCAGAGTAGTATAATGTGCTGCATTGTGCTACTGTACATTATTACAATGAATTGCATTGCGGTGGGCTACATAGATAGCACACTCCCCTGTGTTCACTGTGCTGTGGTGTGATACATAACTGTGAAATGCAGTGTCTTGTGGTCCCAGATTATTGTGCAACCCACCCTTTTAACCAGAACACCATATCCTCAATCCCCCTATCGGCATAGTTGCTAATAAAGTTAAATTATCCCCTGTATTCATCATTTCACCCTCTCTGGGGTGGGGATGATCACCCATCGTAAATGGGTGCCAGAAATTGTAGAGGAGGAAAGAGAGGGAGAGGCACATCAATGGTCTAGGCAAAATACTGCCACAATGCTTGCAACTGGTGTGCCTGGGATACAGGAGCCACACTGGGCCAGATATTTTGTCAGCACTTCAGTGGCAGGCCGAGAGGTAGCTGGCACCATGCCATCTTGTGTCAGCAAAGATTGTGTGTGACAACACCACCATCCTTTGGCAGGGAAAGTTCACACACGTGCCTTGTCTGGCACATGTCCTCAATATATAATTCCAGCGGTTTCTAGACAGGTACTGGATGTTCTACGACAAACCAAAAGAGAGTGTAGCCACATAAGGCAGTCATACCCAGCATGCATTCAAGTTGGCTGTGGCCTTTTCCAATTATTAAAAAATGTTTATGGAGTCTGTTAGGTATTTACTGTATTCCTTAATTCTGTGAAATAGATATACTTTAATGTGCATTTTTGGGAAAAAGATGCGTGCTATGCCATTTTGACAACACGGTGTACCGCAAGTGTTTATTTAAATACTATCTATTGAGGATGTTTAATATGTTTACATTTTCTGTAAAATATGTATGCTTTAATGTGCAATTTTGTGCTGAAAAGCTGCATGCTATGTGTCATTGTTTGAAAATGCAACCTACACCTACTGTTTAAATACTGTGTTATGGAATCTGTACAGTATTTCTGGCTGTTGTCTCTTAAATAATAAAACTTGCACTGCCTTTCCCTTTTACATTGCACCCAATCATACTGCTTACATACTCTCCAGCCACAGTTTATAGGTATGGCTATTGTCCCTAAAATATGGCACTCTAATTCTTATTTCAGGATAAAACTGCCTTGTCTTTGGAATGTGGGGTTGTGGTTTTGAAGTGGTTTTATAGACTCTATTATTACACTGTTTTTACATTTTATTAAACTTTTAAAACAATACAGTGTGGCACTGCACGAGCTATACTATGATTTTTATTTTTGCCACTAGCCAGTTGTTATGAAGTTGAGGGTTTTAGCTTTATTATTGGCATTATTGTTTTATTTGGAAGAGTAAACTTTAGCTATCTATTGTGGCTACTACTTCTAACATTCAATTCATGTATCTTAACACTGTATTAAAAAATCAGATGTCACAAGAAAGCTACCTAAAAATTTTTTTTTGTCAAGCTGAAATAAATCAGATTGTTATTCTGCTGAATTTAAACCAAGCTAAATTTGAAATCTAAAACATGAATTACACATGCAAAAAAATGTGATGCCAGAATACAGTGTTGCTGGCGCTGTCTGTTAGAATTGTACACCATATACAGCTTATATAAGTTTTCCCTCAAGCATGTATTAAGAAAGAACTGTGTTTGCCCCATATTGCCCTCAAAGTCACATCAGAGGAATGCCTTCTCCTTGGTACATGTCTCCTCCGGCAGTTCCCAGCTCCCCTTGCCCTTTGTTGGACAATCCCTTGCTTATAAGCTTGAAAATATCCAGAACTAATTCTCAAGATTTATTCTCCTTAGCCTTCATTGGGGTTCGGATTAAAGTTAGCAATTTTCAGATCTTATGATGAGTTCACCAAATGCCCATGGCAAACACAGGCTGATTCACTCATCCCTACTTGGCATAAAGGTTTGTGGTGTGGATGTGCCCAGGATGTTGGCAGAATGGCAGGGTCACAGCACAAGGCATGAAAATATATTTAAGGTGCGCATTCATGTTAATTCAAGACTGTTATAGCCCTACTGTGTCTGTGCCTTTCTGCGATCTTGATAGGTATGATTTGCTTACGTACCTTAGTAAATAAAGTGAACCTGTCCACCATCCACTTTTGAAAGTTCATAGAATCCCATCACAATCCTGACCACATATAACTGAAAACATCGCGTGGGTGCTGTAATGACTGCGGGTGCCGCCGCAAATCAAGTACAAATCCAAAAATAGTCACCAGCACTACAAAGCATATTCTGTCAATTCTTCTTTATTGAAAAAAGAAAAGTATGTCACAATGTGTAGCAACATTTCGGAACCATTTTGCTCCCTTCTTCAGGCACATGATTGAGTATCCAGTGTGAACACTGCTTCACTTTCTACACTGAACTAAATGAAGATTCACTTTGGTAAGTAATCAGCCTTTAGTAAACCTTCTTTAGTATATCAAAGCCTTTGTGTAGCAAAGGCAGAACTCTGCCTAAAATATATAAAAAGCTCAGAACCAATGTGGCTGGTGCACTTTGTATTATATTCCTAAAAGCAAATTGTCAAAAATATCTGTTTCTAAGCTTGTAAACAATTTAACTTTATTCACTTTGAATTTAGTGCATGTTTATGGAATTAACTCTACCATAATATTAATGGCCGATGTATTTCAAGTGTCGAAAAACTGTTAGATTTTTTTGTTATTGAAATTGTTTTGCATATAGACTTCTACTACTCACAGATGACAATTATTTCTAGCCCTTTTTGTTAGTAATAAAAGGTAGCTCCATTTATATTTTGTATCAATTTCAAAATGAAACTTTGACAAACCACTATATTTAAATGCAATCTATAAGCCAAATAAAAGCAGATTTTTATTTTTTATTTTTTAATTTGAGTACTTTGCAGGTAAATTACAGTTTTGGCATGTCTGCTCGCACAGGGGGGTGAGGTTCTAGTTACAAAATGCAATTTGCCTCCTGGTGTTGTGACGGCCTGTCACACCACAAAAATTATATACTTAATATTTGGCCCGTGTATTCGGCAGGCTTTTTCAAAGCAATAAAGCAGCAGTCTGCAAGCTGTTCAGTTACTGCAGATGGTTTTGATGGAAAGCTCTAACCAAACCATGCAGAATCTGAGTAGAATTCAATTTAACCTCAGAACGCACCTGTAATTTAGCAATAATCATTATGCTACAAAGAAGAAAGGATGGGAGGTGTATGTATGTTGCATTTGGCGCTTCAATTTTTTAAGTATTTGTCAGTATGTTGGCTTTTGGTGCCAGTAAAACACTTCTAGCCCTAGGGTGATACTGCTCACTCACTGTACTGTATCCATGAATGAGCACTGTTGTTACCTTTGATCAGAAAGTGTGCTTGGACTATAGAACGCTTCCCCTACTCCTAAGCTCCATACCATAAAATGTACAGGTGAACTGGGAATGGCTGATAACACTGTCTGAGATTTTAATGCTGAGTGCACAGGAAGTACAGAAGGCATATTTTTATTAACACTCATCGAAAATATAGTAAAACACTTTCAGTGCCTATATTAAAGGCATAGTCCAATGTTTACTAAAAATGAATACATGCACCCACTTAGAGAAAAAAAGTGCATTTGTTAATTTTTGGAGCCTGCAAATCATTGGAACCTCAAATAGTAGATCATGGGTGTAATGCACAGGCTCCTGTAGACTATTCCCCTAGCCCCACATCCCTACTAAGGAACTCACCCTTAGTTATGGGGCAGGAGGATTTTATCAATGGCCTCCAAGTGCATTGATGTCACCGCAGAGCTGCACCAAATTTAAAGGTATCAAGAACCTGTGGGGAGAAGAATACCCCTAAATATGGGTGCGACATGAAACATGGTCACAAAGGTAAACTTAGTCTGTACTGGACCAAAAGGAAGCAAATAAGAGGAATTAATTGTTAGGGTTTACACACACTTTAACATGACCCTTAGGCTGACCCTAACACTTTATTTTTTACTCTACTCTTTACTGCATTAATTCAATCACATGCTCATAGCTCTGAGAGAGAGCATGTGAGATAATTACAGGCACAAAGGAAAGAGTATTCCATGCAGTCCATTGGTCTGGTGCAGAGAGGAGAAAATGAAGACTTTGGCTGACCACTGATTGAAATCCAAAGCCCATTTTTAATAGCAGTAATTTCCATAATGTTTTATTCAACAATTATTCATTCTACATCAAATTATAACCAATGAATGTGTGCTTTAACATTAAAGTCATGCTGAGCCAAACAGATTAAGTAAAGCAGCGATAAATGCAATCTGTGTCCCAAAGCTACAAGCCCACGTACAATCTTTGAGTGGCAATGCCTGCAACAGTAAAGGAAAAAGGAAAACAGTCACCAAAGAGCCATCTCTGCAACCTTCCCTCTCCCTTCTAGAACCAGCTTGCAGCCTCAGGCAAAGTATGTATGATGGTTGTTTCATCTTAGCTTGTAAAGGCCAGTATGAAGAGCATCAACAGTATAAAACCATCTAGTTTGAAGTGCATCAGGTTCAGCAAATATTTTCAAAATATTAGAAATGGTTTTATAGCCCAAACATGTGCAGTCAGAGCATTGAGGTGCACCTTACGAATATCGGCCGATTTTCATATGCGATCGCGTTTTCGTCCGATATTCGTAGGGTTGATGGGCAGTGTACAACCGCAAATACTATTAAATCGATCGACTTTTGACCAACCAGCAGGTTAGAAAACTTTGGTCCATCATACGATTTTTGTAAGGTTGGTGGCGTTTCCGTACATCAAAATTTGTACGATGTACACTGCACATGCGCAGACGAAAATATGTTCAGTTGATTACTGCAATTCATCTATGGTGCTTTCTTTTAATTACCGTTGATCCAACCTTGCGATAATCGGGGCAGGATAGGGCCGCTGTAAGAAAATTGTACAACGGTTCAATCATCGGACGAAAATTGTCGTCCGATGTGTCAGAATGTTTATACTGCTCTGATATACAGTACTGTTTATGGAAACAAATGAAAATCTATTCTCTTGTGAAGGAGAATAAACTTATTTTCACCTCTTAGCACATAGACAAAATGGCTACTAATATGCCCATAGACACATCTGTAGAATTACATGTTTAGGCCTGTGAAATTGATTCCTTTTGGCCCAATAGTTCTGACAGATGATCGCAAGGTGTATGGGCAGCCTTACTTTACATAGCCTTACTTTTAATTACCTTTAAGAGTAGTTGACAGGGATGAGCACCAGTTAGACCCAGTTCACTCAGTAATCAGCAGTTACTTGCAGAGCTGGTCAGATGCACCCCTCACTTCCTCTGCAATACAAGCTTCAATGGGGGATACTTTTTATATTGGGTGTGGCTTTTTCTCAGCTCTTACAGCACAGAGCACTGAGGGCAGGATGCAGTGTTGTTCACTGAGAGGTTTTGAGGCATTTCAATATGAGGGGGTGCAGGACTATAAAGAGATAAAAATATGCAACCCTTAAGTCTCCCTAACTTCAATATAAGTGTGAGGGCATGGCATGAGATTCTTAATGGGAGCGCTGGCAGTACTTTTAACCCCTTCGTGACTGACGACGTACAGTGTACGTCACCAGCATCGGGGCTGTTTAAACAGACTCCCGGTGACTTTTGCCGCCGGGACTCTGTTTAAACTTGTAGAGCCGACTGTCGGCTTTACAACAGAAGCGATCCTGGCGACTTACCTGTCGCCAGATCGCTTCTGCGTCCCTAAAAGGCCTCAGTCATGAAGGGGTTAAAGGAACCTGTCCTCAGAGAAATATGGTTGCTGACCTTGTTCTGAAAAATGTAATATACTAGCTACTAACCAAGATAATCCTCAGGCTTCAAGGCTTTTTTTTTAAAGCACAGCATGTTGGAAAACAAGTTTTTATGTTTCCAATGCTGAGAACTACCTTAGCAAGTTTTAAACTATGTAATAGTTAAAAACTATGAGACAGCCTAGGGGGCAGACAATGTCCAACAAGGTCATTAGAAATAGTCCATGTTCCATGTCCAACTCTAATCTGACAAACATCAAATTCAAGGCAGTCGGGAACAGCAAAATCTGATTGGACAGCGTCATATGACCCACTTTTGTCTGTTGTCCCATTTTCTCGCTTCCAGTATCTTTTACCTCGTTGAGTGTTATTGGCTGATATTTTTTTTTCTATTGTTATGTTAGGATGCTCGGAACAATTTTGCACGTTTCAGGTAATCATTTTCTGTGAGCCATAAAATGATGAAGTGCTCTAGGGGTCTGTCCTATGTTCACAGTCTACAAAATAAATACTTTTCTGGGGTTTTTTTTAACCTCTTAGTCAATAAATATAGCAAAGGAAAAAAATGTTCTTTCCTAAGCAATGTCCTTGTATTGGTTTAAATTGAAGCTCCTTTGTAATCTTTTTCTGTCGCATGTCTTATTGCCGCCATTATGTAGTAATCATTTTGTCAATGTTATTGCGGTAGCCATAATTTACATGAACAGCTCTCTCCTGCAGAAGACCTCTTGCAGTCTGGGTTAAAAAATAAGCACCATTTAAATTGTAAAACTAAATAGCATGAAATGGAACATGGCTAGATATGTCCAAAACTGCCGCAGGTTTGGATAAAACTGTGAAATATCCTCTCCTGCTTCCCCGCAGAAATTTTTTTTGCTTTTGTTAACAAAAAAAGGAATGGGTAAAACTGAAAAAGAAAAGTAATTCTGGTTTTACTGTATGGTAGTGACCAGCCTATAAACTAGCTGTTAAAGATAGAGTAAACATATCTGTGATCAAACACAAGTCACCTTTCTCTAGAGTTGTAAACTATTTAATCATTGTTTGTGATCACAATTGCCCAGACATTAATGGGATAGTACTGTATAATGGTTTATATATAATATTCTTATTTATTATAGTCAAGCCAAATAATGATTTCTTGTATTTTTTTTCTGTGAGGCATATATCAAATATAACATCATAGTCTGAAGTGATGCAAAGGGTCAAATGTCTGAGAAGGTAGTAAATCAAGGGCAGAGCTTGATATTGATAACCTTAGATTAGACAACTACAATGTAAAGAGACAGATAGAAAAGATACTAGCAGCTGTGTCACCAGTGGGTTGCGATAGCTAAGCTTACCTCAAATGGCAAGACCTGGTCCTCCCTGGAGCTCCTGATAGTGGAGATGGAATTTTGCAGCCCCCTCTGGGGATACAACATAGGAACACAAACAAACTAAACAGCAATGGCAGACCCAAGACAAACAAGCAGGCAATTGATTGGAAGGCTTCCAGGGGCAACCACACAGACAAAAGAAACATGAGAGCTTGTACTATAACCAAAGGTTGCAAGGAGAACAACAGACTAGACAGGAGCAAGTCTGGGAGAGCAAACAGGCTATATAAGTGCAAGGCTAACCAGGCAGGCCCTAAATACACAGAACCTGGTCAGGGACCAGAAAAGTGTTTCAGCAAGAGACAGATGGACACACCCCAAGAAGTAGATACAGGAAGGCTGGAAACACCATTCATTTGGGAATGGAATGGAGTTGGATGGAGACAATAAATCATGAGCAGAATTGTGCAGGGAAGGGTGGCACAGGCAGAGTGTAATGGCACAGGTAGAAGTGCAAAGCTTGCAACAGATGTTCCTAATTCGTAACTCCTTCTGAAAAAAAGACTGTTATTTACAGAGCTGAATAGCTCAATATGAGAATTACATTTTTAAGTGAATAAGTCAAAGCAGTGACTCCCCTATTTTCTTCTTTTTGAATATATCCATCTGAGGTTTCAGTGAATCACATCCTATTTGAAAGGAGTCAAATAACGCTGTGCTACTTGTCCAATCAACAGGTTGGTGACAAAGCCTATATTGCTTAGAGGGAAAAGTATGGTCAGCAGTGTAATGTACTACCAAGGGTGTCTAATGCCCATGAGTGGTTAAAAAGAATTACAAATATGGTCTTTATATGCTGTCCCCATAGAGGTTTTTTCTCTGACTATCCTGCTCTGTGCCATACCTGTTATCTGGATAGGAGGGGTAATCTCAATGAAGACACAGTTGGCATTTAAATCCCCACAGAGGTTCAAATCTTTCCTCACTCTACCAGAAAATGTGTTTCTGATGCTGCATCTTCTCCTAACTTCCTGTTCTGTGGGGTGCCTATCAATTACACAGGAAGTGGGGAGGTTTTCTGCTTTGTTTTGTACCCATCAAATTGACAAGCAGTGAGTAGAAATTGCTAAATGGGGGCAGTGACAGTAATAGTTGACCGCTCCCAACGCTCCCTCTTTTGGAGTGACTGTCCCTTTTTTTGGACCCAAATCCCTTTTTCTCCCATTTCTCGTAGCCAGTTGACATCCGCGGTGTTAAACCCCCTTCCCATCCAGACCATTTTTCAGTATTCAGCGCTGCGGTACTTTGACTGACATTTATTCCGTCTCTGGCACCGGGCGCGTATTTACGTTTATAGATGCGTAAATGTGGGGGTGGGGGAGTTAAACATTTTGGGGTTTTACCCCAAAAGAAGCTGATGAAGCAGAGATCTGCTTCATCAGCTTCTTTTCTCTGGCTATAGCAGCCAGATGACTGACAGGTGAATGTGGAAGTGATGTAATACACATCACTTCTGCATTCATAGCCCAGAGGGAGATCAGCAAGGAGCTGATCTCCTGTCCTCTTCCTCCTCCGAAAAAACGAGCACATATAGACGATCGGCGGACTATGGAGCCGCCGATCGTCTATATGTGAAACACCCGGTAACGGGTGTTTGCATTGGTCGGGTCTTTTCTGCCCGTATGTGCCCGCGAGCAAAAAAAAAATGCCGTCTGGAGACGGCAACCCGCCAATGCTGCAGTGCCGTCCGTCCGTTTTTTTACAACGGGCGGACGGCATATGTCCCACTTTGTGGTGTGATGTTTACACCCCCATTAAAAAATGTACTATTTACCTACATTGAACCTTACAACCAAACGCTAAATTTTTGCATTTTTATTTTGAAAAACCAGTATAAAGAACAAGTAATAGTGAAAAAAAGCACTTGTGGGTATAACCAATCATTTTTTGGTGTATGAAGTCCTCATGGTGTGCCTAACCGCGGTATGGCAGGGGTGTGTTCTACATACTTTGTTCTAAAAGTTTCTTTCTTTCTCATCTTGGAAGGTATGCCTACCCCTCCCCAATTGGGGAGGTGTGTCTGGAGCTGGATTTTTAAGCAATGATCATTGTTATCGCTGAAACCTATGCATATATCACATTTATAATAGCAGATATTTTTCTTTTGCAATACCTTTTCTTCCATTTATCTCTGAATATTAACAGCTGGCTCCATGCTAGACAATGCATTGCTATGCAAGGTGTACGGTAAATATATAGCTCAAAAAACTTCCAAATATAAATCAGGTGGAGCACCATATTGGAAGCACCAGGGAACATTACTGCAAGATGTCACTTTTTTCTTTAATTAGTGTACGCTAATGATAAGTATATGTCATTTCTCGAATAATGAACCCTAGGAGCACGATGAGAATCTAGGTCAGGGAGAGTCCTTGGAGAATATTGAAGCTGTGTTATAGGATGCACATCAGGAGACAATGTGACGATCTCCTTCATCTTTCTCCTGAAAGTCCCCATTTATTACAATTGGTAGTTACTTCATCAGTCGGTAAAATAACTATTTGCAAGTTATGAATTAGTTTGCATTTGCAATTCACCCGTTATATATTCTTGCGCTTAAGTATAGAAAGTATGTTTGTGTGTCAGGACCAAGATGGAAACCAAGGCCACCTACAAAGAGAGGGTTTCTGCTTCACAGCATTTGTAATACACTTTCTTGGTAAGAACGGGGTCATCATGATGAATGTCATGTGAACTATGACTGGAGATTCCTTAATTGAAACCAAAATAAGATATAAGTAAAATATTCATTCTATTTTGGTCTTTGCGCTGTCTAGTTGAACGTACTAGGGGCGACTGTTACCGGAGACAAAACTCTAAGGTCCCAATTTAGTCAGCTCAGAAAGAGCTTTTGCATAAAAAAATCCAACATGAATTATTACTGAATTATAAGACAATGGTAAAGCAACTCTTTTCACAAAGAAACATAAAGCCGGCCACTACCGCTTCTTGTGCGGCGACTACTAGTGCCTTTCTGTCTGATTGACCAACTGGCTTAATGGAACATGACTTTTCCAATCTACATACTCGTTGTCGGTCAGTGATTCCGAAAGCCAACTGGCATCTTCAGAAGCATGAATGGGACTTCATTCATTGTGGACTTTCACTTCATCACATTCAACTGGACTTGTTTTAATATGTTGACAACGTTTCGCTACTCATCTAAGCCACGTCATCAGTTCTAAACTGAAGAAGCTGTTTGAATGAGTGATGACACATCTTTAACATTACTGGAAAGTTCAGCTGACAGTGTCTGACTACTACTAGCTGTACCATCGCCTAGATAAATGAGAACCTTCACAGACCTTTACTTAAAGTTTTGCTGCCCAACAGAGAGATTTATTATCACAGTTTAATGTGACAAAGAAAACCAGGAACAAATAAACGTTTAGCATGTATTTCAATTTTATATAGAGTTATACAAAGCAGGGAGGGAGATGGGATGAATCATGTCTTGATTCATTCAGCTGTGTGTAGTATCTAAGCTTCAGCTATTCAGGTTTGTAGACAATAAAGGATTTTTCAGCAAAGCAGTAAAAGGAGAATTATTAGGAGAGTAAATTATATTCTTCCCAATAGTTTGAGTCAGCTTTTGATATTTGCATAACCCCTCCCAATAGCCATTCCACTGTTTGCATCAAGGCTGATGGCAGTTGAGAGAGTCCTGAGGCAGAGTGCTGTGATGTTTTCAGGAAGCCATATACGGAACTCTGACGGCCCTTCCCTCCAGCCATGGTCTGTCTGCATTGCAAGAGAAGCACAAAGATCAAATGATGACATTTCTGGATCTAAGATAAAGTATCTAATGAAAACAGAAAGGTTTACCTAAAAATGTAATTAGCATGTTGATGTAAGAGGATCAGCATGACAGAGAGCCAACAAACATTTTTAGAAGCATGTTAACTTCCATGCTTCTCTTATAACAGGGTTCCTTTAAACCTTTGGTGGCAGCTCCTGCAAGCCCTTTAAGGTGTTTTTAATGCTTGGAGGTGAAGGCGGGCTTCCTGATCATATGTCCATCATGTGATTGGAAGCCCATTTCCGACTCCTAATCATTAACAGTGACGGAGCCATTGGTGATACTGTGCTGGCATGGACTGTATGCATATATGTGGCAGCCCAGCAATAAAGTCCATCTCTGTGCTGCCGCATATAGACATGCGGCCAGTGGGAAGTGGTTATGAAACACCGTATTGTCTCTTTTTCAGTAACCATTTTATTGTAGTCAAATTTCATAAACAAATACAACTCATCACACCTATTACTGAATTGTGCATGGCCCTGTACATATTGGAAAGTTTTCTCCATAAATCCTCTGCATAATAAGACACAGGGTTATTTGGGGAGCAGTAAAAGTTCACAGATGTACTCAAGAGCCTACTTTAAAAAAACATTATGAAAAACAGAGCCAGTTACTTTCTCCGTCTAGAGCACTAGAACTTTTTAAAATTTCCATTACTGCGCTCAATTTTTCTGCTGGAATACAGCATATTATTTCCCCTTAACCACATTTAATAGAGTCTTTTAATAGATTTAGCTGCTCCGCACAATGCCTATTGAATTCCAGCCCCTGCTCACAATCCACGTTCTGTGATCCTATCTAAGTGTGGAAAATTACATTTACTGTAACTTATTTTTAAAGACAACATTTTAATTACCGGGCCATAACCCGCATATTGTTTGCAAATGTTGGTAACAAATAATGTACCTTCTTTTCCTTTTCTATCAAGGCCACAAAATAACTATAGAGGAAACAAAATGCACACAAAGAATTACATTTCGCATTACTTATTTATGGACTTATTTAAGATAGTAACTTTTATTTTGCGGTAGAATGGGCATAAACAGCATGGGGAGCGAGCCGCGAGACAAAAACACAGAATATTTCCAGCCATGTTATTAAAAATCAATTTTTCTGACATATTTGGTGTGAAGAAGATATTTCACCCTGTTTTCTACATTGCTTAATTGAAACTATCCGGGATATGGATGGCATAGATTATGAATATTTAATTTTATTTTTCAAGATTGATGGTGACCGGTAAATTAAAAGAATTCATGCTGTGTACAAGGAATCACTGTTAGCAATATATTGGTAGCAAAATATAACAAACATTATATCAGCCAAGTATTCCTGTGGTTGTGTGCTAGCAATGGTGAATGGATGTCTGACAGTGTTACATCTCCTCCGGGTCTTCTTCAGTGTTCAGCATCTTTGTCCCTATTGATTGGTTGTCTTAGGATGGTGTAATTCTGAGCATGCACACAGGAATTAATTGATTTCAGCACCAAGACATGCCAAGAAAGTACATTGAGCTGTGCATGCGCAGCTACATCTACATGCTAACTATGTTTGCAATTAAAAGGCCTTCCTGCTAACGATTTTCTTTAGATAAAGTTCTGCTCTAATAATAGTGTAGCCAGCTTGTCCTGGACTACACCTCCAATGCTCTTTAACTCTTTAATTCTATGCAGTGGAGGCATGCAGTTCAAGCTAATCATGCAGATGTGTCATGCATCAGCACTTTAGCCTGGATTCCACATCGAAAACTAGCACCGTAGGGTAACAATGCTGCCTCTCTCTCTCTTTTGTAGACAGATATTTAGTAGGAATGAGCTCAGATTTGGACCCAACAGGTTTAGACCATACCTTGTTTGATCCTGAGTTCCCCTGAACATGGAAGGAACTCCTCCGAACCCAGAAGGAAACTCCTTCCACTGCCAGCCAATCAGCAGTGACTGGGAAATTCCGCGCCTGCAGCTGCATATAAACAAAGGGGCTGGATGTTGTGACGTCATTTATCTTATATGGCTACATGGCTATGTTAGGTAAATGTCATTTATTTAATATGGCCATGTGGCCATATATGGTAAACGACCTCAGCACAAGCATCCCACCCCTTTGTTTATAGTCAGCTGTGGGGTGGGGAATGCCTCGACCCGCACCTGATTTGATGGGAGGCCCATGTAGCTTCCTTGCATAGAGAAGCTCAGGTTCAGACAGAGTTCAGTCCAAACCTGAGCTCATGCCTAATGTTCAGTATAGGAACTTGCTGTTTAGTCTCTTACTGCAGGACCATTAGGTTAAATTAATGTGTATCTAAAGCCAAATTGTTTTTTGGTAGTTTTTGGATAGAATTGGGTACAGTTAGAACCTCTGTCAGATTTATTTTTCTGTGTGTTCTTGCTGGGAAGATTTACCCTTTCTGTCTTGGTGACCATAGGCAAAACCTGGAAGATTTTTGCTACACGGTATGTAAGCTATATTGTAGATGGGCAAAGGGTATATGTATGGATGTATATGTTGTGATGTCATTATGTGCCATGATGCAACATCTTTCATGGGAATATATTTTATTTGTTTTTCTTGTAATATACATGAATAACATCAATATTTTAAATTATTGTAATGTTTCCATACAATGTAAGATAGCCCAATACTTTTCTATTTTTATTTACATATATAGGAATGCATAATTTCATTGTTAGTCATATTGAAAAAAAGTTACACATCAACACAAGTCCATCTAAGTTAACCAATGCTATGTCTATATTCACTGTAGGGACAGTTATTGGTATTATTATTTTTGCAGAAAGTGTATCAAAAGCAAAGTTATTTTGGATTATTTGGAGTTTTAGAAAGAATCGGGTGCACCCAGAGTGGTTAGCCGCATGGAAGCAAGGAAAAAGGCAAGTATTCCTTTATTTTAGACCCCCCCCCGAATGATCGAGAATATAACTTTTACTACCTGGCGGAAGAGGCACAACATGCTTATAGTTAATGGTTGACTAAAGTTCAGGTATAAACAAAATTATAGCCTTCTTAGGACGTAGTACATAACCATGAAGTTTGAGAAGAGAAAATGGTTGAAAACATTTATTATGATCTGGAAATGTCTGTATTTGTTATTTTCTATATTGTTATGAAAAAAAAATCATTTTTTGTAAGCTTTTTCACTAAAATCACTATGTGACCATGAAACAAGCTAGGAGGCATTGCATGGCTGACTTAATGCTGCAGAGCAGATAGGACCGAATGTGATGTTATTTAGCCATAAAGTAAAAATTCAGTTGTGAAAATGTTATAGACATAGTTATCACTCATTAAGTGTTATTGCCTACATTGTTAAACTCCTGACATTGTGGTTTATGACATAGAAAATATGCATTATTGCATCATGTCTGGATGGAACAGTAGTAGAAAACATATGGAACTTCTGATTAGGTAGTTCTGTGCACAAAATAAAAGCCAGGCTGGAGGAGGATAAAAAATGGGGTCTTGTACAAGTGAGTCAATTCCTATAAGGGACAATATTATGCTATCACTTTAATATGTTTATTATTTCCCTTTTTTTCAATTTAAAAAATCCTTAGAACAAACGTTTTGTAAAAAACAAACTCTCCTAAGTAAACCGTCACCAAACGGTGTAGATACCGTGCCCCTTATCTACTTAATGCCCCCTATATTACTGCCCTCTTCCCTGACATTTCACTGCTTCTACAGCCAGTCGCCCAATCTAGCCCTTTCCAGTTTTATTGGAGAGCATTCATATGATTGTAGACACCTTCAGAATCAGCTGAGCCCACTCTGGGAAAGTTAATTGCCCGAGATGGATGACTAGTTTCTCTTTAAAATGTTGATAGCGGCCTGCAAGGGATTACATTAAAGTCCTATAAACAAAAACTTGACAACGCATGAGCTATAAACATGCAATCACTTCAATACATAGACAATGAATCTAGGCCTCCAGCAACCTGCAGGATATCCATGTCCCTCTTGCCAACCATGTTCTAAACAGCCAGAGGAGGGAGCCTGAGCAGGAGAGAAAGCACAGCTACCTCCGTGTTGCGGGAAAGAGGATTTTTACCTGTGCTAGATAGCTGTTCCAGTAACTTGTTGACAGCAGCAGTGACACAGCAATAGTGTAGTGATGTTACCACATCTGTCAGCAGGAGTAGAGGGAACCCCTGGTGGCCTGAAATGACTTGAATGACTTCAGCACTTCTGCTGAAAATGTATTACTTGTTAAAAATATGCAAATACTTAAAGTGACACTAAACTCAGGAGTTAAAACTTAAAAATGAATTTAAGTACCTTGACTATTAAAAATGTATCTTATTTGTGTATCGCTGGGCTGTAGATCCCCAAATCTTCTCTCTGAATTGGTGCTGACACTCTCCTTCCTTCTGGAGGGTGGCTACTTTTGTTCCCCATGGTTTCCCAGGATCAGGTGAGTAAAATATTCACTAAAATCATTATGCATGCAATGCAATACTTTTGCAACTTTTTCCAATGCAATAACAAATGCAACATAACTTTTGGATAACTTTTAGGGTAGAATCGGGAGGGATTTAAAGCCCTGACAGGTTTTTATTTGCTCCCCCCACTAAGAAAATTCACTCTCTCTATTACTCCAAATGGCCACTGTTTTTGGGACTAAAAAGGGAAAATCCAAACATTTTTGTTTTTACCAGAACAGGAGGAGAAGGGCAATCTGCCAATAGTGACACCTATTTAATTGACAACTGTCCTAAGAGGGCATTTTATTTCCCTCACTTTGGAGAGATTCCCTCTCATTTCCTGTTATGTTGGCAATTAAAGGAGAACTCTGGGGTTAAGGCTTTTCCCCATAGTTCTCCTTAGGGTAACGGGAGGACGCAAACTAGCGTCCTCCCATCACCCTAAGCTCAGTATACCGCGAGCTGCAGAGCCAGCTGTACCCGCACCCTCCCCCGTCACGGCAGAGAGCTGTGACAGTATCGGGAGGTGAGCGAACACCGGTATGTGTTTGCTCACTTCTCTATCTACTGAGCCGACCTGTGACAGTCTCATTGTCACAGGTCGGCTAGAACTATGAGGTGAGTGGAAAGCACTCACCTCATAGTTCTCCTTTAACTGAGTGCTGTAAACTGCTATAGCCCCTGTTTGTTTGTCCCATGCGTATGGAGATTATCTGCCAAGAACCCATAGACATCGACCTGAATATTGGTCAGCTGGGATACTCATTCAAGAGCCACTATGAACATTTATGAGATTCACAATGACCATCCAATACATAGTGGGCACCTGATTGGATTGTCTTTCAGATTTTCCTGTAAACCATGCATGGACAAATCTGTTGCAGAATGAGTAGTCTGTGTTTCAGGGGTGTACCTAGCATTATCGCCACTTGAGGCGTCGCTAGTGGATACATTCCGGTCGGGGGGCTGGGTGGGTGTGGGTGGTCGGATTTTGGTGGGTTGATGTGGTGCTGGTGGTGCACACTAAAGGCATCTGGCTGGCCTCCTAGTGGTCCCCCGCCCAGCTCTGACCGATGCCCCGCCAAGTTCACTTACATCACTGATTGTCAGGAGCTGGGCTTCACGCTGGCCAGAGCATTGCGTTCTGCTCCTTGCAACCAGTGACATCACTGGTTGCCAACAGCTGAGCTGGATGGCAGCCAGAGTATCCCAGGTTGCTAAGAGCTGGGAGGGGAGATGTGTAGGGCCCTTACACATCTCTCCACCTGGCTCTCAGTGACCTAGAAGTTTTGGCCAGAGCCTGCCGCCCCCCATGTGACCCAAAGAGGTGCCGTCTATGGCAAAAGACTCATGCTGTCTGATTATAGGGACAGCCCTTTAAGGAAGGAAAGTCTTGAACAGCTTGATCTGCAGGTGTATGGGCAAGCTTAGATAAAAAGAGTTTAGTTCTTGACTATCTCTCTGGGTACAAATGCTCTTATTGTTTGTATATTTTCATATAAAAAGAGCAGACTGCGGGCTGCTATTAATTTTTACTGTCAGCTACAAGCTGCAGAATTCTTTCAATACTGTACCCATTACTCGATATACACCAGGAGATGCTGACTAGACAATTACAGACTTAGTAATATATATTAAGAATAAGACAATACAATAACAGCTGTTCACACATAAGATGTGTTAATGGAATTTGCAAGATAATGGCTTCCTGAACTAAACTGTTTTTCTTTCCATAATGCATACATATTTATTTTCACTTTCTTGATAGCTGGTAACAGTACCCTCTATATTTAGAGAAATCACTCTCCAAAATTGATTATATATCACATCCCCCAATGTAGCCAGTGTTAGAATGTGATGAAGAAGTGTGAGATGCTGAGAATATCGGTATTTTCATAACTGTTGGTCATCTGATACTTTCAGGAAAAAACACATTCAATTAGAAAATTAGGCTAGCACAGCATTGAAAGCATTTGATTTTCCTTCTAGGAGAATTTGTAAAAAGCTCTTTAGTCTTCGGTCTGAACAACTTTAGAAAATACTTCCATTAATGAACAATTGTAGCAGAATCTAGGGAATAAATAGAATCATTAAAAGAACCATATATTGGAATACTATTGTAGCAGTGAATTCATGTTCTTTTTTCTTTTTAAATCAACTTTTTTTAAGTTGTTCATGAATATTTTTTTAAAATATGTTTTAAATCCATCCTAAATAGACATTTCAGGGCTCTAAGATTCACCTTTAGAGCTCTACCAACTGGTTGCTCAAGGTAAATATTCACATGTCATATTCAATATTTGATTAAAATCAAGGATCTGTGACAAAAATCTCTCCAATCAATATCAGTGTGACAGATACAAAGAAGCAAGGAAATGTCTATAAAGCCAAAAAATATGAAAGGTAAGATCAACACGTACTTTAAGACACTCAAGCATGATGTATTTGAAATACACTATATTGCCAAAAGTATTGGGATACCCCTCCAAATCATTGGATTCCGTTGTGTTCCAATCACCTCCATGGCCACAGGTGTATCAACTCAAGCACCTCGGCATGCAGACTGCTTCTACAAACATTTGTGAAAGAATGGGTCGCTCTCAGGAGCTCAGTGAATTCAAGCGTGGTAAAGGTTGCCACCTGTGCAATAAGTCCATCCGTAAAATGTCCTTGCTACTAAATATTCCACGGTCAACTGTCAGTGGTATTATAGCAAAGTGGAAGCAACTGGGAACAACAGCAACTCAGCCACGAAGTGGTAGGCCACATAAAATGACAGAGCGGGGTCAGCGCATGCTGAAGCGCATAGTGCACAGAAGTCGCCAGCTGTCTGCAGAGTCAATAGCTACAGACCTCCAAACATCATGTGGCCGGCCTTCAGATTAGCACAACAACAGTGCATAGAGAGCTTCATGGAATGGGTTTCCAAGCCTTATATCACCAAGTACAATGCAAAGCGTTGGATGCCGTGGTGTAAAGCACGCCGCCATAGGACTCTAGAGAAGTGGAGAAGTGTTCTCTGGAGTGACGAAGCACGCTTCTCTGTCTGGCAATCCCATGGATGTGTCTGGGTTTGGCGGTTGCTAGGAGAACGGTACCTACCTGACTGTATTGTGCCAAATGTAAAGTTTGGTTAAGGGGGGAATATTGTGGAGGGTTGTTTTTTAGGGGTTGGGCTTGGTCCCTTAGTTTCAGTGAAGGGAACTCTTAAGGCATCAGCATACCAAGACATTTTGGACAATTTCATGCTCCCAACTTTTTGGGAACAGTTTGGGGATGCCCCCTTCCTGTTCCAACATGACTGCAAGGTCCATAAAGACATGGATGAGCGAGTTTGGGGTAGAGAAACTTGACTGGCCTGCAAAGAGTCCAGACCGCAACCTGATAGAACACCTTTGGGATGAAATAGAACAGAGACTGCGAGCCGGGCCTTCTTGTCCAACATCAGTACCTGACCTCACAAATGCGCTTCTGGAAGAATGGTCAAACATTCCCATAGACACACTACTAAACCTAGTTGAAACTGTTATAGCTGCAAAGGGTGGACCAACTCAATATTGAACCCTACAGACTAAGACTGGAATGCCATTAAAGTTCATGTGTGTGTAAAGGCAGGTGTCCCAATACTATTGGCAATATAGTGTATAGTGTATGTTGCAAAATCCGCCGTATTAACACGCTTGCACTATTTTGGGGGCCGTGCAGTTTCGTACCACAAGGTCCCCGCAATAGTCTGAACAATGCACATTAAAGTGCATTGTTTTTTCTGTTTAGAGTGGCTCCACGCGTATACGTACAGCCGAACACATGTGGACAGCCTCTCCAGCGTGATTGGAGCCTCAAAACTGTTTTTCTTAGTCATGGATAATGAGGAAATGGATTATAATTCCTGCCTGGCTGTTACTGCTATCCAGGTCTCCATTACAAAAGATTTATCTTCACTTCCTGTCCTGCTGACAATGTTTTGCTAGTCAAAAAAAGATGGGAAACTCTCCAACAGAAACACAGACAGAAATAGATATGATTTTACTAGAGATGCACTACAGCAAAGAAAAAATTAAAAACTGAGAACTGAGAATCTAAATCGTGCAACCTGCATTCATCTCATGGTTTAATATCGAGTGTGCACTGGAAACGGAGTGGACCTTTAGGGCTGCCCAAAGACTTTCAATGGTTGTTGGAGCATGATCCAACTCTTGGGCAGGGTAGAGGAGGTGGTGGTGCAGGCAAAGAGCAACAGTGATTAAGATTTTGTAAAGCCAATAACTGTTGTGCTCATAGATAGCTGTGACAGTCTGCCACCATAGACATATGGCTGTCATCTTGTGCCTACAGGCTCTTAAAGCCCAGAAGTTTCCCAGGAACCCAAGAAGCAATTGTCATATTGTGCGTGTATGCACGGCATATGTGTACATTATGGCAAATTCATCTTCTAGGTTGGGCTCCTTCAGAGATGAAAGGTCTGTGCTCCTCCCTTGTTGCTCCTTTTCTGATGCTGCCATCTTCTCAAACATTTCCTCCAGCCGTAATATTCTTTTTTTTGTCTTTCAGCCATCACAGATGATATAACTCCCAGATGTAAACATTTTACCAGCACCTGGCCTCATTCTCATGTGACTAAGTTTCATTATTAATTCTTGAGTAGGTACCCAACCCTCAATAAAACAGAAGAAGCTGCTTGGGTAAGCAGTGAAATATCTTTTCAGAACAAGTCCAGCTGAATGTGACCAACTACTACTAGCTACACCATGATCTGGAGGAATAAGAACCTTCACAGACAGCCCGAGAGGATACAGTACACTGCACATGTGCTGCATACAGTGTACACATAAAAGAAAACAAAACAAATATTAGGAGAAAGGGGAAAAAGGGGAATAGCCGATATTACCACAAAAAATGGAGACTAGAGACTCTTAGGGGGTCTATTCACGAAGCTGCCGAAGGATCTGGCCGCTTCGGCCGATCCTTTGGCTACCTTCGGCCCCAGGAACCCTTCGGTTCAGTAGAACCGAAGGGGTGCTGTGCGGGCTATTCACAATAGCCCGTACAGCTCCCAATCATGGCCGAGCGGCTCAGCCGAGCCGAACGCATATGCATCGGCTTGGCTGAGCCGTGCTGAAAGCCGAACGGCTCTTTTTAGCAGTAAAGACATGTAAAGTTTCCTCTACCAAAAACTGTATCGCCTAACAAATTTTTTTTTACTTCAATGGAAAATTTTAAAGAAGACTTTATATTTCTTCCCCGATACCTGATCTTCAACAGATCCAGAAAATAAAGAGACTGTACCTAGAAAACGGAAATGCACAAGTTTGGTAGAAATAAGTGCAGTGTAGTTTAGCTATGAAATATATGCATTCATCAATTATCATTGAGCGTACATATTTCTTTGACAGCAGTAACGCAAAAGAAGAAAAAACACCTGACAGTCCTCAAAAACACAAGAGATCTGAAAGAGCATGTATTAAACAGAGCAGAACACACACTTTATCTAGTGATAAAGCTACACTGGCTCCATCCCTTCCTCCCGCAAATAATTCAAATTGCATATATTATGAACCAATCTGAAAATATACTGCATTGTTTTGAGTTTTATTGAGCCATTTATTCTTCAGGGTAGAAGATCCACTAACCAAATGTCTTCCACAACATTATAAAACATTCATTTTTATAGCAAACGTAATAGGAAGTGATGTCTCTCATACTTCTCTGTACTTTCTATTACCTATATCATGACCTAGCACATCGTTTTATGTGATCTGGAATTATTCATAGGTTTCCAGCAATATCATTTATCTCATCCCTTCGAGGGAATGCAAAGGAGTAAAGATTTTATACTTAAAAAGCACAGATACGTCTGACTTACAGATTCCGAGGGATCCTTGTGACTCGGAGATGGTAATTACTGAATTTACGTCCCACTTAGTTGAAGAGCGGATGAACCAGAGGTGACCTCTTTAATATTGTCAGAAAATGAGGCCAGGAATTGGGTTCCCTCAGAAGAAAGAGATATTTTATATTTTTGTTAAAAGAAAGTAATTACCTCGAGGGGAGATTCTGACAATATGTTGTTTCATGTTAAAGGTAAGCTACACTTAAATCAGTATTAAACTCTAAAACTTTTTTTCAACAATGAGTCCAGATCGAACAAATATACATTGCCCAGCAAAGTATTTCTTTACCATTTTGCCCAAACACTTACATTTATCATGTTTCTAAACAGTTCCAGCTCTCTCAGCTCAGCTTCCCTGAACTTCCTGTCCAGTACAAGATCACAAGTGACTAAGCAGTCTCCAGTAGATGTCCATCTACTGGCTTGGGGAAGGGAGGAGGGAAAGCTTGCCTTGCTGTGTCTGTGTGTTTGTGGAGACACACACAGCTTACTAGCACACACAAGGGTAGCTCCATAGGACCATGGAAGGAAAAGGAGCCATCCTGAAAAAGAGTTTTCAGGGGACCAGCTGATCTGCAGGAAGCAAAAACTTCAAAGACATCAAGGGGCAGCATCTAGGGTAAGTGATTTAACCAGCATTTGAAGAAGCTTAAAAACCTTTTGACTTCACCTAATAACTCCAAATAATTAGGACAGAATTTACCGTTAGGATAAAATATCTGATTAGAAGCAGCAGAGCACTTCCACATATGTGACTGTACCTAGGAGCCTATATGGAGTTGGACACAGATATCTCTCCCACTCCTGATTCGGAATACTAGAATACATTGATGGTGTCACCTACAGGTAGGGTCTAGGAACAGAAAGTTCTGCCTGGCAATAGCTTGCAACTCCACGTATATTAAGTGACTTTTTTGCCTTCTCCTGTATGAGCCAAAGAAAGGTAATAACACAAGGTGTCAGGGAGCCTGTAGGCACACAACATTTGGTGCCTAATGCAATGCCATGTTTTAGGGTTACCTAGTTCCACAGAACCTGGCTTAGAATATCATGACAATGTGTAAATAATGCTATTTGGGATGACTGCATTACTACTTTTGATGGGTGAAAAATGTGTATCAAATAATTATACAAAGAAAAGCTGCCTCTTTGTCTCTGCAGCCTATAAGCATCTGCCTATTGTGCCTAATGGCAAATCTGGCCTTGGAATGTTTATAAAACACACCTAAGATGCACAAAAATATACCCCATACCAAGCACAATAAACTAAGACACATATAAAATGTGCATTCTAACCAGTGTTAAAATCCATGTATCTGCCAATGCGGTGGTGCAAATACACCTTAACGTGTTACTGTGGGGCAGTTAATGTTCAGTCAATGATCACTGAAGTATAAAGGGGAAATAAACTATAGATGGATAACATAAAGTGTGGAAAGTAAACTCTAACAATGAACCTCTCCTATTTGCTATGCAATATCTAATTGAAAGCATTTTTATATCCGTTCGATAAATGTAAAGAAATACCCTTCAATCCTGCATGAAATCCATTGGGTTACGTACGGAGGCAATGGGGAAACATGGCCATGCGTGTTCTGCCTGCCGCCCCCTTTCAGGCCAGAGCGTCCCAGGATGCTAAGAGCTCTTAGCGATTTGGGATGCTCTGGCTCCCAGCCCATCCAGCTCCTGGCAACCAATGACATTAGTGAGCTGGGTGGGATGCCGGTTGGAGCCAGAGGTAACATGCACCCCCTTAGTAATGTGCACCACCAACACCTGCCTGGTAACATGCACCACCAGCACACCCTCTACCTCACTTACGCTGCTTGCATTATAATTACATTTCATGATTTAATAATGAATACAGAGCTGCTGTAATTGTGCCTTTGATAGCTGCCTGGAGTTCAGGTTTAACATAAGCACTCAGACTGGGAGAACACCAAGATCCCGTCATTGGTTTGCACAATGCTGTCTGCCATAGTGTGAACATACTTACAATAGGAGGAAGCAGAGAACGTGATATCATTAGGATGCTGTTGCTCCTTTATTGTTCAGTCAAAAGCTGTTTATTTAGCTCTTTGCTCGGCGTACGGTTTACTCCACGCTTTTCTGTTTTTTTTTTTATATATGTTTGGTATTCATTATAGGTACAGTGCAGATGTATGTAGCGCACGAGAAATATGACATTACTGGAACATTGTTGGAGATGTAAGAACAAGGTAAAAGGAATGAATAGCAGAGAAAGAATGCTATTTGTGTAATAATGACAACACTGAAATCATTATATGCATGTTACATAACAGTAACTATAAAAAGGTTTGTCTGTATTTCTTGTAATCAAAAGGAGAAGGTCCTGTGCTATGTATTATGGATGGATCTCTTGACATGGGTGTTTCCATGATACGCATACACATGTATATGTTGGAAAATAACTTCTATGTTTATATAATACTATCATAAATACCTGAATCCTGGCCTTGTGTGATCTCCTGCACAGCAGCACATGGACTGGAAGAAGGTACCATTTAGTCTCCATTGTACTGCACAGTGATGTATGTGGGGACAAGACAGGGATGACCTCATTGGTGTGCTTTTGTTCTTTTATTGACCAATCATGGGCTGAAGCCGGTCTTGGACCAGGCTGTGTTGCTTAAACTATTTCTGTACCCAGGAACAAATATATAATATGTTGCAACTTACCAGTCTTTGGATGTGGTGCCTGAATTTTTTTTATTTTTTAGGCTTTTTTCTGTTATTTGCACCTGCTGATCATGCCAGTAGGCTCTCTATCTGTCCTAGCGTGACAACGTTCACTCATTGTACTGTTCCCACAAAGGAGCAGCATTGCCATCCTAACACAGGAAATGTGTTGAGATTACAGAACACCTCCCCTCTACCCATCTTCATACTATAAGTGTGCAGCCCCTTCACCTTAACTGTAGTCAGTCTGGCTGATTTGTAGTCTGTGATCATGTGTTCGTTTGTAGGTTTTCTGCTATTGTCTGCACCTACCTCCCAGATAGCAAGAAATTGTGCTGCAAGTTTGAAAATGACTTTCTAAACTATTGCAGACTTGCCAAGCTTCACAATTTTGTTGCACAATTACAGCAAGTCTGCATTGCAAGTCTCCAGACCAGCGAGCTTGCAGAGCTCTTGCTAAGACCTGCAGGACTCTTGCTGTAGACTTGCCAAGCAAATTTGCTACAAATTCAAAAAGTGTCAACTAGAGCTTGTGCTGCCAGTGTTCTGCAAGTCTACAACTTGCCAGGAATATGTGCAGCAAGTTAACAAAATTACAATTTCACCCCGCCACAAGTTTGTAGCAATTTATCCTTGCTATCTGGGTTGTAGTGGGGTGTAACCCTGCCACAGAGTGAGGCAGCCAATGGGGGAACATTGGGGTGTTTATGTATCTTAGGCCAATCACTAGGAGTTTAATGGCCAGTGGTGCATGCTGGGGAATTGCAAAAAGAAAACCTCAGGGATTGCCATGTGCTCAGGGCAGTCCACCCCTGGGCTCAGCCTGGGGTATGATGTACACAGTTGGGGATGCTGACTAGGCCTTAAGCCTGTAGAAGGTCAGATGTAGACCCAGGAGGGGTCTGGAACTGTATGGAAAGGATAACCAGAAGAGCCCTTTATCTCTCTGAGGTGCCGGAAAGGCCAAGATGGCATGGACCTCAGGAACAAGTCTGGTGTCTCTCTCAGAGAAGATCTCAAGCATGTCTTCTATCCAGCTGTGGTTCTATTACACAGTGCCATCCTCTGCTCAACTAAAGCATTCCTAAAATGTGAAGCCTGAAGGGATTGGTGAGTCTGGGAGTCTATTTTGTCCATGGATGTATGTATCCCTATACCCTCTCTCCCAGTTTTGGCTGTTCTACAATAAAGCATTGAAAAAGTACTTAAAGTGACTGGCACCCAATTTACTGTTCATACCCCACAACCCGGCTGAGGATCCATCCCTGAGGCCTTGTTCACACCGAAAGCGTGTGCGTTCCAGAGCGGCAGCTGCTGGAACACACCGCGATCGTTCTGGGTCGGGAGGGGGGCGTGAATTCAATGGGGAGGGCTGATAACATTGTACACATTGTACACTACTTGTACTTATAACGTTGAAAAAAATGTCAGCAGTGATAGTTGTAACACATGCTGCTGGAGCTGCCACAACGCACTAGCCTGTCCGATAAAATGCAGCATTTTAACAAATAGAATGTCTGTCCTAACAAAAGGTTAGAAGTGTGTTAATGAGAGAAAGCTCAGTCTGACCCTTGGTTTGTCCGTCTACTTTCGGTTCAGCATAGCCTGGAACCTGCACAAAAACCTCCACCAAAGAAACAGTCAAAAGGTTAGAAAAATATTGTTAAAGATTATTTTGGGGTATGCTGAGTGAATGGGAACACATAACAAACATATAGTGAGGGTTTTCTCAAATTTGACTGCAAAAGTGGAAACACACTTAAATGCCATTCTCTTGCTAGAAGTCTTAGGTTCTCTATCCTGTTTCCTATGAGCCTATGAGTCTAGCTCACTGTAGTTGATGGAAATAGAGGGCTGCATCTGCCTGCCAAACTCTTCCAGGAATGTTATTAATAAATGAATGTGGAACGCACATGAATTCATTGATCTAAATTCACAAACTGTAAACGGTGTGAATTTTAACAGCTTTAGTACAGAAAAAAAGCGACAGTGCTTGTTCCATTCTGTGAATGTGGCTAAAATTATCCAGATAGAATAGATGGAATAAAATAAGGCATAAGTAAATGTGTCTAAGAAGACTAACTTGCAACCTGAGCAGCAACATTTTGTACACCTGGGGGTAGGAGTAGAGTTTTCTGAAACCTCTTCTATATTCAATCAGAGGCTCTTTGCAGCAACTCTTTCTGGCTTGTAAGTTATATTTCCTGGAGATATTGGTTCTAATGAAAATTTCCAGCTCAATAACTATTAGGCCAGATACATATTTCTACATCATGCACTTTTTAATTTGCACTATGGCCTCTAGTACATGGGTGCCACCTGTTCTGCCATAACAGGGGATCCTAGTTGGATCTTCTGCTGAGTCGGATCAGAAAGGAGACGGATGTCACATATGTGACAACCATGTCCCTTCCAATCTTTCCTCCAACTTGTAAACACTATGGGTGGCCGAATGTAAATGGACATGCTTCTGCATATACTGTATCTACCCACATCTAGTCGGGTCAGTAAAAGCAGACCTGGATGCAAACTTTTTACAATTAGACTGACAAACCTAAATGGACCCAGACGTGCGCTGATATAGTCGGACACATGTCCACCTACATCTGTCTGCCCATAGTGATGTATTACAGTCAGTTTTTGATCCATGTAATCACAGGTAAAACATGGATTAATGGAATGGCCATGTAAAAGAAGTGTTGTAAAAAATGTCAGGGGTTTCCTTCTCAGTCTAAGCAGTGCCGCTTGCATCAAGAAGGGAAAACCCTGAGGTGCACTCAGTTTAAGCAGTACTGCTTAGATCAAGAGGAAAGCACCACCTCGGGATTCCCCTTCTTCTTGATCCAAGCGTTACTGCGTTGACGCGAAGAAAGAAACACCCCAAAAGCCTGTCCTTAAAATGTAACTTCTAGTGCCAATAAAAAAAAGTATCATGGACAGTACACAACTGTTTTGTTGCAAGTGCACTAATACAACTACAATCACCTTATACACAATGCAATGTAATGCACATAGGGCACCCCAACACACATTCCCATTGCATCACAATGGACCTGGATATTAGCACACCACAACACACAGTTGTGGACCATCTGTGTGTTGTGGTGCACTAGGATGCATGTGCATTAAAAGGTCTATTGTGGTGGAGCATTGGCCACCCATTTACCATGAATGTGGTGCCTTGCCCATGCATGCAACATTAACCCATGTACTGTAATGCACCACAAAGGTGTGAAGCTGGCCTCAAACTGCATGAACAAGTTGGAGAACAGTAAGTATAACAATGCCCAAATCTTACTTCAATTCTGTTGAACGATCTCCTCTCTGTGATTAATATACATTGCAAGGTTTTTTAACAAACCTTGTTGCAGATTTCTAACTTTTTCTGTTCTTAAGGAATAGCTGTTTGCTTCACCACGTCCATCCCCCACTGATTCCTGAATGGGAGGGTCTGTGTTCATTATAATCAGCTGGTGAACTTTCTGTGTTCTAATGAGGAAAGAGGCAGTGTCGGCATCCCTTTAGGGTAGTTAACTCTTAGGGAGTATTGCACCAAAAAAACCCTATTGCAGGAGATTACTAAAATTTTACTTTAATCTTAGTGCAGCCTTCTGGAAAAATCTTGGAGCGAATCACACAGCGAGGAAATGATGTTTCTGGGGCTGTTCCATGTTGTCATATTGCATAAAACGTTTTGAGCAGTTTTAGAAAATTACAGGGGCTTCAGACTGAAATGGAAAGGTATGTTTTTTTTAATAACATTAAATTACAAAATGGTTTGTGTAGCATTTTTTTTTTTTTTTTTATGAATGTGGAGTTTTCCTTTATATAAAAAGAAAGCCTCTGGTTGGTCTAAAATGTAGGTTCCTGCAATTAACTTCAACCAATTTTAATTGCTTCATGCATTCTGGAATGTCAGCTAGGAAAGCTTCCTTGTTGTGACATAGCTTGATCACCCCCTCCCACTTCCCTTGCATTACTATTGGACAGTAGGTTAGTCCATTGGTTTGATAGGGAATGGTAGGAGGGGAACAGGCAAGCTCCGACGCTTTTAGGAAGATATGCACAGGTACCTCCAAGTGTCTTCACTTCATTCCTGCTAGCAGAGTCACTTTAATGCAAAATTTATATATTATAGTGTACCATCTATTATAATGGATAGAGATGAGTTGCTAAATCATGAATGCCCAGAAACCAATCAGATGGCAAGGCTGGAATATATTTTACAGCTCTCACTTATCTTTAATTTGCTTATATTTGTTACATTTTTCCACATATAAATTATAATAATATTGCTTTCGCTTGACTGTCTTCTGTATAATCTTATTGCAGCTACCAATGAGCACCTGGGCAGAGGGATGGGCTGAATAATTATTTCCGCACAGCATTCTCGCATTGTTATTATGACAATCAGCGCCAAAGCCATTATCTTGGTGGCGAGTCAAGGCAGCATTGTGCTCCCTGTGATATATTGAGCCGTGGACGATGGGCGCACATTTCCGTGCTCCGCTTTTCCACAGAGGGCTTCCAAATGATGAATTGTCCTCATGAAACTGCTCGTCCTATTATTTTATTCTCCTCCAGATACTGTAAATAAGATTTGATAAAGTAATAGGGATTCTTTGAACCTGCAGTGTATTAGAATTATCTGGAAATGATGTGTAATCTCAGGAGGAGAGACAACGAAAACGTAAATTGGATTTACTGAGCAACATGGCCATTATTCAGAAGAAGTCAGGGCCATTGAATTAGATTCCCTTTCAATTATTGCATGTTTTAGGAGTAGGGCACAAATTGTACATATAAATGTTTGTTCTGGTTCTGACCTGTTTGGAATTCACACAATAGCGACTTTCCAGGATTGATCAGACGCAAGCAAAACATGGAGAACTTCAGAAACTGGAGTATCAATTTGCATTCCTTCAAAATGGAAAAACATACTCTGGAATCGCATCCTGCTCACAAACCGTGTTCTTGAACTACAACTATGTCCTCTTAAAGGACCTCTTAAAATGTTCCAAGATGTTGTAAAAAAATAATAATAAAAAAAATACAAATAAATAAACTTATTTATATGATAGGGGCATATTTATAAAGCAGTGACTGTGACTTTCTCCAAAAATTCACTGATGGTGAATCAATCAGAGTGATTTAAAAAGCATGCCCCTGGAAGATTCACCTGCTGTGAATGTTTGTATATTCATAAAGCAGTGATTTTTATTTTCAAATAGTATCACTAGAGCAAATTATAGAGACTAAAGGAAAAAAAATTAGAATAAAAGCAAAGTGACCAATCACCATTGTTTTTAAGTTCATCTGCAGCTGAAGCAAATTAACACTGAGCTCCTAGCTTATATACAAAAACACCTTAAAAGGTTTCTAAACCCTCAGCTTTTTTTGCATATATGTACTGCTAGCGAGCAGTACATATATGCAAAAAGTTTTAAAAAAAGAAAGCGCTTTAACAGCGGTTTAAACTTACCTGTGTCGTCCCCGCGCGCTCCTATTCGAAAATGTGACAATTCTCTGGCGGCCGCAAAGCATCTTGGGGCGGGCGCATGTGCAGTTCACATTTCTGGCCGGGACGTGATGAGAGACACAAGGTAATAGAGCTGCAGCTAACGATTATTTTCAAAATCGATTAGTTAGCCGATTATTAGGTTAGATTAATCGGTTAATCGGATAAACAATAAAATAAAGTTTAAAAAAAGGCTCCAGTGATGGGACTACTAGTTTGTATTGAGGTTGTAGTCCATCACAGGAGCAAGCTTGGAGCGGTGGAAGTAAAAAAGAAAGAGATAGTGTGGTGTGCAATATAGTGAAATGGTGTGGGACAGGAAGTGCCAGCAAACTCAGAGGAGTCAGTGCTGGATCGGAGACTCGCTGCAGCGCTGGACAGAAGGCTGAAAACTACAGGAAAGAAGAAGACATCATTTAAGGTAAGTGCTTTAATTAACGTTGGGGTGAGGGAATTTTTTTTGCCTTTAATGTCACTTTAATGTATTTTGATATTGGCCTCTGTATTCCCCTGCTCGGTGATACTTAGAGACTGGAAAAAGGTGTGTCAGTACTCTGAGCCAATCATACTAAGCTACAGAATGTGCTGCTCGATTCTGAGGTAGTGTAGCAAAGAGTCTCTCTGCACATCTCCTGATGGTGGATGGATCCACCTCCCCGTAGGTGAATGGAGAACACCTGAGAAAAGGCTGGCCTCTGTGTTTGGGATGTCACCGCACACTTCTGCGCAGGGATGTGCTCCAAAGCACCCCCCTTTTATTCCCCCCATTTGTCATTGTTGGTCATCACAGTTATTATATCTGGTGGCTTTATTCCACTGCACTGGAGGCATTGGTAAAGGGGAACACTTAATGGGCAAGGCTGCTCTTTCTGTGCAGGATGTCCAAATGCACTTCTGCAAAAAAAATCAACAACAACAAAGTGTATTTATTTCAGAGAAAATTACACCAAAACATTTTTTTGGCGTGCACCGTATTTAAGCATTTCTATTAGGCTTCCTTTTTACCAGGACAGACATTGACTTGGATTTGGGAGGAACTCACGTTAGACCTGAACCCAAAACACATCACTATCAATATGCATGTCAACTGTGTATTTAGCTGCTTGCGTGCAGGGCCGGATTCGCCACAAGGCCACCGAGGCCCGGGCCTCAGGGCGGCAGGGAGCAGAGGGGCGGCAGCCGTGTGGAATTTCCCGACTGCATGTCCTGGGCACCGGGTGGTAAGTTGTTTTCTACATTTAGCCCTGCTTTGGGCAAGCAGGGCTAAATGTAGTGTGAGGGAGCCACTTGTTTGTTTACAACTGATCTCGGCGATGGCGCCAAGATCGCTTGTAATAACACCGCCACCCCCCCACGCGCCTACCTCTTTCCTCCTCGCTGGCTCTGTCCTCCTAGTCCCCCCTCCCCCCTGCTGCCAAGTATCTCTCATCGCTGGCTGCCGCAGCCTTCAGGATGGAGAGCGGGCAGCAGAGAGGCAGGGTTAAAACTGCTGCTCCATGTAAACAGCGAGAGCAAAACTCCTGTACAGTGGTTTTGTTTCGTATACTGTTGTAAGGCACAAAAAGGGTCATTCTGCCCAAACTTTATACAGTATATTGCCCACCAACGTTTTATATACACACTATTGGCAAAACATTGATACCTGACTTCCAAACTTTGCATACTTGGCTTGGTGATAACGAATACTATCATCAACACTAAATATAGACTAGGGACACATGGTTCCTACATGTATCTCATGCATCTGATCATGTGCTGTGTACTCCTTATGTTTACATATGATACATAGTACTTTTCATTTGCGAACATTGTCAAATTTATGTGCTTAGTTGCACAAGTTGTTTTTGGAGCAGTATTTTTCTTTTCTTGCTGTGCTTGCCTAATTACCGTATGTACATACAACTTTTGGGGTGTAATATATATATATATATATTACACCCCAAAAGTTCTACAGCCAGAGTGTGGATAATGTTTCACCCACCCTCGTGTATATGTACAGTATATATGTTGAAAATTGTTTTTTGATCCTTGGTTTTGCTGTGTGTTCTCTGGTTTTACTGTATTTGGTGTAGAAATACACTGGAGAGTCCTCAGCTACCTGGGGCAGGCCTAGACTCTTAGTGTGTTGCTGAACCTATAAGCATGGTGTTCCTTCTCAAATATGTTGGTACTCAGTTTATTCATTGCTATATATCTCTATGTCCCAGTTGGGGTGCTCAAAGTACATCGGAGTGGGGTGACACTTTTAAGGGGCACCTTGACACATTGTTGAGGATTATTGATGGGTATTATTTATTGTTGTCACTGTTCCTCTGCTAGATATACTGTAAATTGGTTTAAGTGGCTGCTACTTTCTTGTTTTGCAGTCTTTGATATTGTTCAGAAGGGTTTTTAAGAACACTTGAAATTTTCTTTATGTGCATTTCAGAGAAATACCACTCAGGATAAGGACCTTGCAGACTAGGCTTTGACTGCCTGCCTGGGTTATAATACTGAGTTCAAATTATTTGTTGCTTTGAACCAAAAACTTGTTGACCTGCCCCGCCTGAAGTACACTTAGTCGATTGCAACAAAACAGGATGATATGCTGATGTGACCTCACAACAATGCCTACAGGAAGGATTTAAAGGGCAAGATCAGAAAATATTGATTGGTAGAATATAGAGTGATGAGAGCATAAATAAAAAGGAAAACTTTCCACATCTTACAAATCCATTTGTCCAAATTGATTTGGTTTCAGCTTCAATCTCCCTCAACAAAGCAAACAAAAGTATAGTTTTTTGCTATGTATTTTCTTAGGGGTGTCCATATTTGATCATTATATAAACATGCTGTTCTTGTTGCTTAGCATGACTAAAAAGTGATTGGGCTTTACTGCTCCTCTTATCTCAGAATAGGTCCAAGGATAGAGCTCTGATGACAATTTTTATAATTAAAACAGTAAAAAATTGAAAATTAGAATTGTATTTCTTATAGTGGTTACTGTACGTCCTTACAACACTGACTAGCAGAATATAGTGCAGTGAGTGAGATAGTAAGGAACTTCATCAATGGGCTTTTATTTGCATCAGAACTGCTTTACTCCACATGCATGTCAATAGGAAGCTTGAAGCAGTTTAATGCAGTTCAGTAGTACAACTGCAGGACAAATACACCAGTCTATGATCTCACAAGCATCTCATGTTGATCTCAAATGCAGGCTGAATAGACAAGATACAGTTGCCAATCAAGAGAAGCCCAAAGCCCAATCAACACAAGCTTCAACCCTTACCTCATTTCTGGTTGCACCAATCACAGGGCTGATTACACTTCATAACCTTCAAATCACCACTGCAAATCTGTTTATTAAACCTAATATTGAATATAGATAAGTAAACAGAGTGAAAAGTTCCAATTTCCCCAAAATGTTGGCGAAAATTGGGTGATTTTTTTGACATGTTCCCATGTTGGCCAAATGCATTGGAGTCAATGGAAAAGGCAAAACTAAGGTAGCTTTTGTTGTTTTTTAAATGTGAATTTGGCTTATGAGCAGTGGTTTATGCATAGAAGCCCATGTGGCTGGTATGGGGCCTAGGGTAGAAGGGGCCATTAGGAGGGCTGGTTATAAAAACTAAACTGTGAGGTTTCCAGTATAGAAGGGCTGAAGTCAGACCTCAGGATCCTCTAGTCACAGATCCCCCGCTGTGCAGTAAAAAGCATTTTCATATCTATCTTAGCAGTATAGATTTATTGCCCTCTGAACTTCTGCTACAGACTGGAATTAACCCCGTATCTCTAATGCAGTCACAAACTACAGAGTTCCACCTCTGTTAAAACCTTCAAGGAGGGCTGAGGTTTGGGGTTCTACAAAAATGTTTAATGAAGCTAGATTTTGTATTAGTGTTGAAGAGTAAGTGTTTGCTGTATTAGAGTTGAAGGGTATGTGCTTGCAAGAGCATTAATCATTTTACAATAATATAAAATATCATAATGATTATTATTATTAGTGCTACTATGACTTTTAACCCCGGCACTGCTCCCTAGTGCACTGACTATGCTGACAGCTCTCCTGTTGCCTGTCCTTGATACAGGCTTAATGTTAAGATCAATTACATGTATTGTCACAGTTGATACTGCAGTCCACTACCGAGCGTTAGCCAGGGGCCCAAAGTTTTGATATTGGGCTCCATGATTTTTAGTTACTCCCCTGCTTATGAGGGTTACAGAAGTACCCTGGACCTGCTCTTGCACCACACACTGGCCCCATATTAACCTCATTATTTTAGGTTTTCTTGCCACAGAAGTAAAAAACTGTGAAAAACAATAAAATAAAAAAAGGGAAAAAACACAAATAAAAGAACACTATTTTAAATACAATAGACTACCCTAAATACACCCCCCTCCCCCTAAAAAAAAAAATATTTTCTAAATAAAGAAACATTTTTATTTTGTTTCCTTAAACACATTTCACCAACAGTGAAATCGGTAATTTCACAGCTAATTTAATTTTGCAGAAATAAATTCACTCCACCCTAATAATGAAAATATGGTACAGCAAGGAAATGTCAATTACTTAACATTTAAAGAATGCAACAGTTCTCCTTTAGTTAATATTCTTCTTCTCTCTGATTAACATTTCTCTTTTTCATTGACAGCCTGATACCTTATACCTAATGCACATTGTTCTGCTCTCTTCATATCCTCATTTATTGTAATTTAAATTGTTATATGGCCATACGCTGTCCTTTACAACACCCTTACCAATCATTTCACAGGTGGTGAAGAGACAGAGAAATATGAATAATATGAGGCTGATGAACATTACATATTTCACTCTTACACCTCGGCCGCATAAATGTCTAATAAGACCCAGACACAGTGGCAGCCAACACCGGAGTCCATAGAGACCTACTATCCACTGGGAGCGAGATCTGTAATGTGCCTAAGTGTTCATTATGCGCCAGAGCATGCTGGTCGATTTCATATTTATTACTACAGACAGCGACATTCTCTGTAGTAATCATTGACAAACAATTCAGCTAATAGGATGATGTGACGATGATGGCAGACTGTGTGAGTGACAAAGTGACATGCAATGCCAAGTAATAATGAGCGTAATCATTAGGAATGAGCACTTACACTCTGGACACAGTTTAATTATGTTCCTTGGGAATTGTAAAAGCTATGGCTAATTAATTACTCTTGAAACATATTCTATAACAAGAGTTTCAAAAAGCACCCCCTATATCCCCACATGCCCAGAGTGAGCTGATTAAAGAAATGTCTAGCCCTCATTGAATATTTTGATTTAAACAGCATGGGCGCAGTATGTGAGCTGTTGCAAATGGAATGGGACAGCATTTATCTGATGACTATTGCCTGATGGCTAATACAAAATCTTCTACTCAGACTCAGACTTCACCCCTAATAAAGACAGATAGTTTTAGAAGGTTACGAGAAGTAGAGTGTCTGTGACTGACCAAAAAGATCAAAAACATCCAGAAATTGAGACAAATTTTGTGAGCAAGTTATATGTACGACAGCTCTGTCATGCCATGCTTAATCATTGTGCGTATGTGGCAACTTTCATTCATTTGGAACCAATGAGAAGAGTCAACAGCACCCCAACTGGCAGGGGTGTGTCCATTGCCTAAATACATTGTGCTGGAAGGTGTCCATCCTTCTCAGAAAGTATTGAGTAATGAGAAAGCTTCCAAAAGATTTTACTAATTTAAAGAGTATGTAAACCCAGACAAGCTTCTCTTTTTTGCTCCCTTTTGTTTTCTTAAATATACCTTTGAAAGTAGAAAACAAAAGGGAACAGAGCGCCACCTCTGTGTGTAAAATCTTTTATTAAAATAAATAAAACAAGGGATATATGTACTCCCAAGCAAACGTTTTCATCACGCTTTAACAACAAACAAGAGGCCACACTGTCTGTTAACCCAACATGGTATTGCCCCGACTATGTACCACGGTTGCCTCCGGTCACATCACCGTCCACCGGCCGCAGTCAGCCAAGATTGACGCGTTTCAGGGGCAAGCCCCCTTCATCAGAATCAAGCATCAGAATCATCAAAATTATGATTTTTTTGTTTTCTATGTTCGTGGTGGAAGCCCCAGAGCCTTGGATGAGCAGCCCCTCAAGTCTGATTGAAAAACTGATAAACTGTTGAAAACTTTGATTATGCAATAGCAAGTGGATCGTTCAACTGGCAGCCATTAGCGCCAAGAGTTAAAGAATACCATTGAAAGTGTTTCGTTATATCTGTTTGTTAACTGCAGAAAATACCTGTTGATCTTTTCAGAAATCTTGTCAGCAGGTAACTTCCTGTGCTCTCTGCCTGTGCTGATTGTTATCAGTGACACTGTTCCCAGTTTTATCTGAAGACTACAAAACCCTCTTCTCTATGGGCATTCTGTGATTGGAGGTGGAGAGATGATGTCACTTTCACACCACACCTCTCCTCCTCCAATCGCAGAATGCCTTGTATTCTTTCAGAAAAATACAAGGCATTTTGTGAATGGACAAGTGAATGAGGAGGGGTGGGGATGCGACCGGAGCACTTCACTCCTTGGGGTTGAATTACTAACCTTATAAACACGCCATGAACAAGTATACACCTCTGTAGTGTGTTCCCTCCCAGCATGATCTATTGGTGGAATCTAGACACCTTTGTAGTGTGTACACACCCAGCAGGTGTGTTGTGCAAAGCCCTGCATAAATTGCAAGGTGATGTTGTGTAAATTAGCTCTACATTGTGTTGCTTGCGTTGATGAATGCAGGAATGTAAATGCATGAGCTAACCATTTTTGTCTAAACTGTGAAGCAGCATTATATATGCATCATGTGCATGATTTTTCCATATATGGCATTAGTGGAAATATGCTTTTAGAGACTTTTTGGTTGATAAATAGGTTTTGCTGTGTAAAAATCACACACACCTAGTGCGTGCGTGTGTTTAGGTTAGTAAATCACCCCCCTTGAGTCGCATCCATCACTCCCCGCAGTGCCTGGAAGATCCGTGCTATGTGTAGGAGTCGACATGCTGCAAGGTAAGATTTTTATACTTTGAAGCAGCCCTCCACATATAACATGCACCTTTTTAATGATAATTTACAGATCCAGTGTGGAGTGTAAATGATGATTTTTTGATTTTTGGTTTTAAAGGCCGGCATGTTTAAAGTCTAGCCTGGGTGACAACCATGGCTCCATCCATAGATACAATGGAGCAGTGAGCATAGGGACAGGACTTGTGTTATTCAGAGGATTGCAAGGTAAAATATAAAGTATTAAAAATGCTGAAAAAAGGAAACATGTGAGCACATCCATCTAAAGACTGGTAAGGTGCAATATATTATGTTTTTTCTTTTGGGTTTAGATACGCTTTAAAGCCTTGGTTCTCAACTGGTGGGTCGTGGCCCAAAAGTGGGTCGCGACCCTGTGTTCAGTGGCTCACTGCGTGCCTTCCACGTTTCAAGGTAAGAGGCTCCTCACTCAATCAAATCTCACACCAAGCAGCTATCAAAATATGCTGCGCATCACCGAGTGTTAGCTTGAGGTGGGGTGAGATGGGGCTATGGCCGTGAGGGAGCTCCATCCATTTGTGCATTGCTAACAGCTCCCTCCCTGTAGCGTTGCCTGGACTGCAGTGATGTCACATTATGGCCTCTGGAACCTCTACAGGGCATGCAAGGGAGCTGTACAAGCAATGCATATATGGATGGAGCTCTGTCGCAGCACAGCAGCTCACACGGGACCCCAGCCTGAGGATTCCCTCCAGTTTTTGTAAACTAGGGAGACTGAGCGGATCTTTAAAAAAATTAAAAAATGAATACTTTTTTTGGGAGTGTGTATGTGTGTATGAGAATTTGTGTGAGATTGTGTCTGTGGTTGTGTGTCTGTCAGTGTTTTTGAGGGTCCGTTCACATTAGTACAGTGACTTAATCGCGCAATAATACACTGCACCATACAATCACATCTACAGAGCGTTCTCGTGTGGGAGGTGCAATGCGTTGCCATTCATTTGAATAGTACCCCAAACGCATCTCTCACTCACAGTTTGATTGCCCGCACTGGAGCGCATGGAACTGCAATGCCTTGCATTCCATTGCAGTGCAACTTGGGTTGCAACTTAATGTCCAAAGACAAATGTGAGTCCTGAGGTTAAACAGGTTGAGAACCACTGCTTTAAAGGCTACATTGACTTTTGCAACCATGATGCTCCTGTCTTTATTTATTTGGTGCATCCATGTGTGACTCCGCCCATGTAATCACATAATTCAGTTAAGGATCCGTTCACAAGATTTCTGAATGGAGAGACTAAGTCCAATCTTCCACCACAGCAGAGGGACTTGTAGTTCTTGAAGGAGTACAAGTGTGGTGACGTTGCCATACTTGTAGCGCATGCATGCTTCCTCCCGTAGCTGAAAATCTGTACCTTGGTTTGGAGGGACAACCTGCAGGAGTCGGAGCATTGCATCCACGTTACACTGATCACGGTTCCAATGCTACGCAGACTCTAATGCAAAGAAATAAAATAAATTGTTTTCTTTTATTATTTTGCAAAAACTGGACTATGCCTTTAAAGGGACAGCACCTCATTACAATACCAACGATGTTGTGCAAGGTGTGATAACATCCGCCTCACCTCTATGTTCTTGGATTTGAGTGCTACTCTTCTGAACGGGGAGGTCCTGAATGTTGTCACACAAAGGGGTCAGTCTGGGGGCCACAATAGGCAGAGTTCATTTAAACCATCAGTAGAGAAGTAACTATTCAGCCAGCCCCAGAATGCCGCGGAATGAAAATGGGCCAATTTTTCAGTATTAAGGGAATGCATCTAAAGCATTTTCACATTCATAGCTGATTAATGACAATAGGAAGTTAATCTTTTCATCTGAAGTAAATGTCTCCAATCCATCAACAAATATATCAAGTTACACCATGAAGGCCCTGGCATATGCACGGAATTACATGCAATCAATCAGGCAGACCCTTTTCACCTAAATAAAAAGGAGCCTGTTTTGACAACTCAAATTTCCTGAAAAAAAGACTTGCTTGTATTGTCAGCAGAGCTACATTTTCCAAAACAGTATGTAAATCATCTCATTGCAGTCACACAACGAGGACACGCACGGTCCAGAGAAAAATCACATCTCTCAAAATCAAAGGGAGATCTTTCGTTTTAATAAAAGGAACACTCATCAGCATTGTTTTAGGGAATTGTTACTTTTTTTTTAATTTCCTCCTAGTGCATATTTTTCATCATACTGAAGAGATTCGCTGATCTTATAGCAATGTTGGGTGAGTTTTTATTCATGTTGGGTGATAAATGAATTTCTCTTTAGTGAAAATGGTGAAATTAAATTAAAACCAGATTTTGTGCTCTTCACGATCAAAAATAATAGCAGGCAATGGTTTGATGTACCATTATATTTAGGAACCTAAAAAGCTTTTCCTCTGTTGTTTAATAAAGATTGTTGCGTTGTATCCACCTCACCCCAGCTCAGTTTTGTTTTACTGATGCATGCACACTGCAGTAATGGTACAATACTTCTTTCTGCATGAAACCACAGAAGCTTACAGGTCAAAGAAACAGAATCCCTTTGATGCTGCCCAATGACCCCAGACCCCCCTCCCCTCCTTCACTCCCCCCAGGGCCGTCTTTAAGGCAGGGCAAAAGGGGCACTTGCCCGGGGCCCAATAAACTAGAGCTGGTGAAAGTTTGAAACGTTTCTGTACCAGCCGTCTAGTGTGCACTACCGCTTTCTGACGCTAGAGGGCAGCAGCCTCCTGTCCCACTCCCTATGTGCAGCAAAGATCTCTGCAGCCCGTGATGTCACCTCCCACTCAGCAGAGGATCCCCGCTCCCCTCACTCCCCTGCTCCCTTGACAATCCAAATACCCGGTACATCTGGGTGTGTAGATCATTTGGCCCGCTCCCCTTACTCTCAAGTGACAGTGGTGGAACTTGGTGGCTGGGTGAGCAGTGTGAACCTGGACTTAAAAAGAAAGATTTGCTATGTTACAGGGATTTGTTTTATTATAGGGAACATCTAAAAATGTTATTTGTGCCTAAGCAGTATCCTGACATTTTTTTTGTCTTGAATTCCTTCTAAAAATAGCAGCACGCTTGCTGACATTTGGCACATCTGTGGTCAGCGCCTCACATCTGTATATCTGCAGTGTGAGATCATCTAAAGCATTGCAGCTTCTGAATGCCACTTTCACAAAATTTGTGGTGAAATTTGGTGATGTCACTACTGTTAAGAAAACAAAGCCCTGCTTCTACCAAGATGGCCACCTCCATACAGAGATGTAGTGTAGAACAATACATAGTAAGACAGTAATCGGGAAAAGATGCCAGTGACCAGCCCTTACCTTTTTTTGGGCACAGCTTGCAGTGCATGTCCTTTCTAAGCTCTGACTAGGATTAACTCAAAGCCTACACAGGGTTTCTTCTCCTCACTCCCAGCATCAAACATGTAGACCAATGGTTTCCAACCTGGATAAAATTTACCCCCAGGGGTGCATGCCAGGACTTTTGAGGGTAAGGGGAAAAAATGAATAATGGCAGACATTGACATCATTCACTCACGTGAGTCATGCTGTCAGTGACTGAAGTATCCTTAAAGTGGATAGCCTTGGGCTGGAGAAGAGTCTGCAGTAGCCTGAGCTTTGCAGCCACGATCCATTAATCATGTAGGCTCCAATGCCAAAAACGAATAAATGCACATTTTAGTAATGTGTGTGCATTTTTTAAAGGTAGGCTATGGCTTTATTATCACTGCCTTAATCCAGTGCTTGTCTTAAACTTCAGGAAATTTAAAAATTAACCCTTGCAGAGGGGCTACCCCTGCGCTTTAAGGTTTAAGTGTTTGTTTTGGTCTGGGGCTAAAATAAAGAAAATATACTCAAATGATCTTCACTTGCCTGCTAGACCAATACCCATAGCCCCTTTTTCCCTGGACTTCGGTGGTCTAAGGACCTGTGACATTATGAGGACGCCAAGGGACATTCTGCCACCAGAGAAGAGGGGAGAGAGGTGAAAGCTCACTACCGCAGGATCACCTCAGTATATTTTCTTTATTTCAGCCCCTAGACCAGAGCAAGTAGTTAACCTTTGAAGGGCAGAGGTAGACCCACTGCAAGGGTTGATTTTTACACTTCCTGGAGTTCTTCTTTAGAACAAGCACTGGATCAAGGTAGTGGGCTGTTTTTCAAGCCCTAAGACTAACAAGGCATCAGCAAAAAAATTCTAGCTTCTTGAAACACATCTGTGCCTGTTCTTTTTTAGGGAGCAGCCACCAACCTGACACATGCCTACAGATTGATGCAGCCACAAGACACCCCACCGGCACATACTTAGAATGCCCCATTGAAGAAGTAAGTTCCCTAAATAGAAACATTGCTGGTCTCCCTCACTCTTATAGAAATTGTAGCTTGGCGGTATGTTTTTCGTGTGCCACTGACTTTAACAAGTCAACAATCTACAAACAGCTTGTCAGTGAAAGCTGCGAGGATTAAAGAAAAGAATTAGCTTGTGAAACCGTGAAAATTGCGAGTGGCAAGTTTATATCTAACATCAAATCAATAGCTAAAAATCAAACACTTTCTCCATTTAGAATATGAAAAGAGGCTTTTCCCCCCCAAAGCCTGTGAATTAATAAGCCGGGATGTACAGGAGCATCAGGACAAAAGATGACTATTTGCAATTTATCCCTTGATGGAACATGTATTGAGTTGATCATTACAGCCTGCTGAGCGCCACATCTGCTCTGACCAAGTCCCTAAAGGATGTCATTAGCAGCCAGATTTATTTCTACAGAATGAAAGAAAATATTGGACTCACAAACCAACACACCCCGCCGATGACAAATAAAAGCATAGCGGTCATTTTTTTCTTAAACCATGTTGTGTACAGATCAAATAAATAAATCAAGCTTATCTTTTATAGTGCTTTTTGAAAAGGATTTAAAGCAGGGCTCCAGGGAAACAGCTAAATACACATATGTATTACATATTGAGCATATTTTGGCATATTTTGCTATCGTATGGGGACTAAATTACTGAGCTCAAGCTCTGTACCCACATTCCTAAATATCACAAAGCACAAAAATAGGGTACAAAATGGGAAAATACATATACACACAAATAAATAATATTTCATAAAACAATTGTTTTATTACATAAAAAAATAAAATCAGGATATCCACAATATACAGTATATATATTGTAGAAATAAAACATATAGCTCCAATACCTCTTCCTGGGATTAATGTCAATATACAATATCTACCATTGTATCGTCTATCTATCTATCTATCTATCTATCTATCTATCTATCTATCTATCTATCTATCTATCTATCGTATATATGTAAATAGTTAGATAGGTAGATAGATAGATAGATAGATAGATAGATAGATAGATAGATAGATAGATAGATAGATAGATATGGAAAAGGCTGGCTTGGACCAGTCTGTGTAATACATCTATCATTTGATGTCTTTATGCCTGTGGAAAACCTCCAATGATGGAGAAAGGGACTTTATGCATGTAATGGATCAATGTCTATTTCTTCAGGAGATAGAAGGTTGATCTAAAAACGATGAACTTTCAAAGTACAACAACATTTTTACATTTAAAAAAATAAAACCATGTAAACTCTGCTAATGATAGCAATATGTTGAGGGGAGGACTGCAAGGGACCAAAGAGGAGACAAACATCACCGGCACTCACACGGCACTCAAACCAATAAGGGGAATCACTAGTTTCCAACTAATTGTAATTTCGCAGGCAACATCTAGATGCAATAGACAATAAATCCTCATCACAATACCTTCCCAGAATGATGGCAGCTCCCATGCATGTATCAAATATATATATATGGAAGCTGTTTCACCCAGTGGTTGCACCCCTCCACCTATCCTTCTCCTTGCAACTACTGGCAAAGCACTATTCATAGTATATCGATTGACAGCTATGTAGAAGTGAATACCGTATCCAAGTCTATGTGGCAAGAGAAGAGGTATCCGCAACAATCTGACCCAGATCTAGTATAAATGGGCTGCTAAGTCCCAGGGAGGACCTTGTGTGGCTTCCAAAGCAGCACAAGGAAGCTGGTTTTGGCTGCCAAAGAATTAGTATTTCTGTAAATATCATTCTGAGCTTTACACAGCCCTGCCACACATCACATCCCTTTCTGGCAAGGTAGGAGACTGATTTTTCTCTGCTGCAGTTAAATTGTATGTAAAACCTCTAAGGTCCCATTCCTTTATTGGTCTTCTGCCTTACTAAGCCACTGAAGATGCTCGCACTCAAGCATGTACATAGCCTTAGATTTAGTAGCGCCTTAAAAAATAGTACCCAAAAAACAGCCTTTTTTCAACCCAATCATCATTCATACATCAATATAAAATAAATGGATAAAGGACTAAATCATTATACAAAACGTAGGAAATAAACATATTTTCCACAGTTTCTGGTAATTAGATTTTGCTTCAAATATTTAGCAATGATTTCTAATGATTGGATTTGCATCACAATGTTTCTGCTCCTAATTAAGATGCATCGTGACTGAAAAATCAAATAATTAGAGACATATTGTGTTTTCTAAAACAGAGATGCCGAAGAATTAATAACAATTAGGTGGTTATAGTCTGCTGGAACACCTTGAGCTAAAATATGCCGTGTTCATTAGTGATCAGCTCTTCCTAAAGATCTGTTATCAGTATGTAATGATGTCCCCAGGCCTACTTGTAAAAGTGCAGTGTGGACAGCACACTTTTACAGAGCATTTGAAGAGCTTTCAGCAAGCTTTTGTTAAAGCCTCTAAAGCACCCTTCAGCCCCAGTTTGGGACTGTGAAACACAGATCCTAATGGGAGTGCTGACTGTCACTTTAAACAAAGCTTCAACAAAGGCTCTGCAAATGCTCTAAAAGCTTGCTGTTCACATTTCTTTTATACATGCTAAATCATGTGTAAGATAGGCCTTAGACATGCTGAAGCCTGTGTGAACTAGGCATTGTGCAAGCTTAAATAAAATAAAGTGCCCAGTGCTAATTACAATAAAGTCCTAAAATAGTGTCCTTTCTAAGAAAAGTGCTTTCTGTGATCCAGATAGTGCAAACACACAAAGTTTCTGTAAATAAAGTGCTTCTAAACTTTGTTCCAGATGATCAATCTTCCTGTCCATGTGTGCCGCCAATAACATAAACCGCACTCACCAGGTCAGGTGGACTATTGGATAAAAATTGTCTAACAGCGCTCAAGTATGATTAATTTTTGTTGAATTGCTCATCCATCCACTGAAAGGTTTCCACCACGGACTTCCACTATTTTCCTCCTCCTTGCACTCTGCACTGTTCATAAAAACATTAAAAGATATCTATGGTGTCTCATGTCCTTACTTGTTCTATGTCCTTAAAAATTAGGTTTTGTTTCGCACTTTTGTAGCTGGATCTCGGCCCTCTATTCCAATCTATCAGCACAAGTCAAATATGGTGGTTTTAAATCCTCTTAATTTGCTATAGGCTGGGACAACAGAAAAGGTTGCCCCTTACCCCATTACTATTCACTTTAGCCATTAAGCCTTTAGCTCACCTGATACCTAATCATCCTGATATTTCGTGACTTTCAATAGCTGTCCAGTGTCACAAATTTTCTCTGTTCACAGATGATATCCTCCTGTTTCTCACAAACTCTGCCATCTCTACCCCCAACCTATTATCCCTCCATTCTCAGTTTGGCAATACTTCAGGTCTCAAAGTGAATCTTGACAAATCTAGGGCTCTTAATATCTCCCTTTCGATCCCCCTTACCCAACACCTGCGTGCCACCTTTCCTTTTGTATGGAAAGACTCTCACCTATCTTTTCTAGGCATCCATCTCACCAGCTCTTATGACTCCCTGCATGCATCGAACTACCCCAGGCTATTCCGTGCCTTGACATCCTTGTTGTCAGCTTGGAAATATTATCCACTTTCCTGTTTAGGCTGCATTGCGGTGGTCAAAATGACCTACTTGCCTAATTTGCTCTACTTTTTTAGAGTCCTTCCCATCCTGGTCCCCTTACATGTTCTGCATATTCTGCAGCATCAATTGTTTTGGTTTATTTGGGCTGACCATAGACCTTGTATATCTAAATCTATGCTATGTGAACCTAAATTGCGGGGGGGACTGGAAGTTCCTAATTTGCTTCACTACTACCGAGTTGCCCAAATAGTGCCCTTGTCGACATACCATACTACCTCGGAAGTGCCACTTTAGATGGCACGCAAGACAAGATAGATGCTGCAGAATCCAGTAGCCAAGCAGTCCCTAAGGTATGGGATTTGGTGAAATACTCCAGGGGTTTGATTTACGCACACCTACTCCTGCTCTCCTTCTTTCATAACCTTGCTTTTCCCCTGGGCCTCAATTCCCCTTCTGCCACTGGACCTCTAAAGATCCTATTCAATTTTGTTGTCTTATTAACGCTTCAGGTATGCCCTGCTTTCCACTACTCCAGAGCCACCTCCCACTACCAAATGGTAAAATCTTTTGTTACTTACAAGTGAAATATTATGTCACCTCATTGATCCGTCAAAATCCCACTACCACCTCCCGCACATTTTTTAAACGCATATGTGAGGACTCCCCACATAGAAGAGGATTGATCTCCCTCCTCTACATAGCTCTACTCTCTCCTTCACCCACACCTTCACACAATTACATGACAGCTTGGTCTGATGACCTGGAGTCTACTTTGGAGCCTGAACAATGGTCCCAGATATGGGAAACAATTAAATCCTGCTCTCAAAAGTTAATGCTCAGGAAATTAACTTCAAGGTCTTATTTCATTGGCATCTTGTCCACCGTAGAATGGGCCACATGGATCCTCACAAGTCCCCCCAATATTTTAGGGGATGTGATGATACAGGCACACCTGGTGGTCCTGTCCACAAGTCCAACGTCTCTTGCATAAAGTATCTAATTTACTCTTTCGGCTGATCCATCTACCTATACCTGCACGACGGGGAGTAGTTTTGCTGAAGTTACAGCCCCGCGAATTGCCAAACCACTATTTCGCCTCTATGACTCATCATCATGCAATCCTGGAACTCCCCCTTCTTGCATTTTGTTGAAGTGAAAGCCCGTATTCACTCTACATTTCTGAATGAGAAATTGTCTGCAAAGCTCTCGGATTTTATGACAAAATTCCATAAGGTTTGGGACCCATGGTTTTTGCATTGCCTACCCCCTGATCCTCTATTCTGTTACTCTGAATCATATCTGATCTACTGTAGGTGGACACACCTGAACCCTGGAGACCTTCTTTCTTCTTTCCTGCTTTCTATACGCTCATCCTCTTCCACCTCTGTCTAAATGATATCTGCACTCATTCCATTCTTTTCTTTCCTTTCTCTTCTCCCCCTTCCCCTTGCTTCCCTCTCCCCTCCTCCTGTCATGATTTATTTTACACTCAACAGATAATCTTGTGGTATTGCATACAATCCAACGATAAGCCAATAGATACCTCCGTTCAGAGTAATCCCACAGAGCGATTCCTTTCTTGTGTGTAGTGACCTCAGCGTGTGTCCGCCCACCGATGCGTTTCGTTATGTGACTTCCGCGGGGTAGGTTTGAACGAATCCGAATGTTCGTTTAACAGAAATTCAGATCCGTCCCAATTCAGACATGTGACTGAAACGTAAATTCAGACGGATACGAAATCCAAATGACGGACCAAACCAAATTTCTGGTCAAAAAATTAAGAAATAAACATCTGATTCAATCTAAAATAAAAGAAAACAATTTTTTGTGGGGGTTACATGTCTAGTTTTAATATATTCAACAAAGTGCTGCATAATATGTCAGCAGTAAATACATGAAATAATTATCGTGTAACATAAAATAGGAGTCCGCTAACAAATCTAGTTTTTGACAAACTTTTCCCTTGAGGATCTACCTGGGTTTACTTGAGCGTAAAACACATTAATAATGAAAAAATTCTTCAGTCTAACTCTCCCATATGAACATTTAATCAACAGTGTAATTATATGACACTTCCACAGCTAATGATGACCACTCGTATTTAATAAAGCTAACAAAATATATTCATCTCCAAAATAAATGACAGCAAAATTGTCTCTAATTGCAGTCGCAATTAATTTAAAATGTTAATCACTGGTTATCACTCAAATGGTTAGTGAACGTGAATGCCCCTAAGGTGAAATACTTTTCTGTTTGTTTTTCTATCGATTTTATTTCTTTATTAACTGTAAACATGGTAATTAAAGGAAATGTGAAAAAAAGACATATAGAAACACAGAAAAGGCAGTATGGTGGGGTTGAGAGTCATAGCAAATGGACAATTATTATTTGAAAACTGAAAGCCACTTTGATATTAGAAGCAAGTACAGGACCTCAGAGGTGAGGTCATTGGCTAAAGATTTTTCAAAACAGGAGCTATTACAGGGCCACTCATAAGCCACATATAGTTTTAACTACAACTAAAAGTGGATATATGCATGGCTTGATGCAACCGGTTGGAGAAGCCCTTGAGTTCATTTGTTAGTAAGCATTAGGCAAGTTTACGCAGGCGGCAAACGGGACTTAAAAACACGTGGTTGATCTGCATTTTAACCTCCCCCCTGACCGCCTATCTACAAAATAACATGACGGTTGCTCAGGACTAGAGATGAGGCTGAGCTTGGTGCAAACTCAGTTTGCCTGAGCTTGCACAAAGCCCATCCAAAGCTCTGTCTGCCACCCTCTCCATTCCCACCCATTCTGTGATGGCAGTAGGGATGGGGGCATCCCTAACCCCTTTGTGATGCAGCAAAATCAACTCAACATGGGGGGGGTAGCCCCACTGCAAGTGTTAATTTGAAACACCTGGAGTTCTGCTTTAAGCAAATTAGACACAATTAGACAAAAGTCAGGTTGCCTCTCTTTTCGCAAAGTCTGTGCAGTTTTACAGTTTATTTGTGCCCTCTGCATGTGTAATCCTGGGCAGTCAGCAGTGACAGATTTGGAAAGTTTTGAGACAGATGTGCCAAGATGAGACAGAATTTTACTCTATATAGAAGCTGTCAGCGTGGGTGCTCGAAATGACCGCGGATGGCGCCGCCAATACTGAAACTTGTTAAAGATGTCAACAGCACACCATATTGAAGTGAAGAACACGTCTGTTTATTGACGCTTTATGTCAAAACAAATAACGTTTCAGGGCCACACAGGGTCCCCTTCATCAGGCTTGAAATGACTAAGTAGATATCAGTGACACAAAACAATGCAGCTCTGTGATCACTAATACATCATTAAAACTATTTTTTAGCTGCAAGCAATCATATACCTGAATTCAACTTGGTATCAGCATCTTACCATCTGTGTAGAGCAGGGCTGGACAGTAAAAGGAAGAAGCAGTAGAAGGAGCCAATTAGTTAACGTGCCGACAAAAAGCATGCTGATAGGAGGAGAAAGCTTGAGAGAGGAGCTTATCACTGTGCTGCTTCTTGCCTGGGGCGGGTCTAGGTAGAGCTGGGCTCAGAGAAAGTGAGTTGAATGATTCTGTCCAATGGCAGAACGCTATCGGGCCCAGGGCAGGGGGGACAAGCCAGGGCGAGAAACAAAGGGGTTCCCCTGATGCCACACGGCCCGCCTGGGTCGCCATGGCATCACAGGCTGATGGCTGTCACTGGCGGCTATGAGGAGGAACGCGCCACTGTCCCGATCACTGGCAACCTGTCAGTGATCTGTGCAGTGAGGCATTCCTCCTCACAGCCGCTGCTGAGTCAGTGATAGCCAGCAACTGTGGAGGAGGAGGCTGGGCCTGACGTTGGCAGTGGAGGCGGGGCCCAGCATCAGCAGCGGAGAAGAAAGCGGGGCCCACCACGACCGAGGAGGAGGCGGGGCCCAGCGATGGAGAAGGTTGACAGTGGATACGGGGTGATAGGTAAGAGGTGTGCAAGGGTGTGACCAGCCCACCTGAGACCCTGCAGAGCCCACCATAGAGAGTCTCAGGTGGGCTGTGTGGGATCTCAGGTGGGCTGTGTGGGATCTCAGGTGGGCTCTGCAAGGGACATAACTAGAAATCACAGGGCCCTATACAAAATTTTGCTATGGGGCCCTGTGATTTCTAGTTACACCCCTGATGCTGACCATGACAATGAGAAAATCTAGGGGCAAATATCTGGATTGAAGGTGTGGAAAGGATGGTTTTGTTATCCCGGCCTTTAATGGACTATTCATTTTTATCTCTGGAGCTATGTCTATTTTTCTCTGGGGTTCTGCTTTAAGAAGAGGCCAGGGTCAGTTCAATGTAGCTTGACCAGCAATCTTCAACTCTTGTCCAAAAATCATCTGTGGCAACCAACCCTAAATCAGATTTAAACAATTTGTAGTGTTCTGTCTAACAACAAGTGAATTCTGCTTGGTTGCAGTAAATTATCGCACAGCACTGATCTGTGCACTATTATTAAATCCGCCCTTTAGTATGATAAAAGAATCAAAACTCTCCCTTTATTTGCCATTGTTTATGAAGTCTAAAACATCATACATTTCATCTATATCTTCAATACGCTGTCTCCCAGAAATATGCAATAGTTGGCAGAGCAAAGTAGAACGGTGTCCGAGATCTGAAGGTTGTTAATATTGTTAATGCCCTGGCACATTAAAGAAAGTAAACATAGCGTCCTCATTATAAATATCACATGTTATCATAATCATAATCATAAATAAACAACTATTTTAGCCCATAGTTTATTTACTGTGCAGCTTTGACCTGGGTGACCCTGCTCCACAGAATAATGAAGAGATGGTGTCCAATGATTTTGATAAACTTAAGCAATTTCAGCTTTGTGCTCTTACTGCTACTTCTGTGGCAATTTCCATTATTTAAATTGTTTTCCATTACCATCTTAACATTAACTGTGAGTACAAAGAATGTTACAAACTAAGAGAAGAAATGTGCAGCATGATTCCTGTAGTGTGATAGAAGGTAGAAGGACATTAAGGTGTCTCTTTTGCAGCACTGCCTAGAATCACTTGACAGAGTTACGGCATCTAAGGTCTGGGGTTATTTCCAACAGGCGTGGGTGTGATTGGAATTCAAAGCTACGGTATGAAATATATGGAGTAATTCCTAACTTGAGTAGTGCTTGGATGGAAGAGCTATGGTATGATGTCTGGGGTTGACTCTCAAAGAACTGAGTATGACTGGGATAGAAGAGCTATGGTTTTTTGATGTCTGGGCTTTTTCCTATAGACATGTGTGTGATCAGGATGAAGGAGTTATGATATGTCATGTCTGGGGTTATCTAGGTTATCAGAATCAGAAACCTGGGAGTACCTGGGAAGGAAGAACGATAGTTGTATGATGTCTGAGGTTATCTCCCATAGACCTGGGTTTAACTGGACGGAAAAGCTATGAAATTATGTCTGGGGTTATCTCCCATGGAACTCGGTGTGATTGGAATAGAAGATCTATGGTGGGTGATGTCTGGGTTTTTTTCCCATAGCCCTGGGTGTGACCAGGAGGAAAGAGCTATGCTATATAATGTCTGGGGTTATTCCCCATAGACATGGGTGTGATTAGGATGGATGAACTATGGTATGTGATGTCTGAGGTTATTTACAATAGAACTGGATGTGATCAGGATGAAAAGCTATGGTATGTGATGTCTGGGGTTATCTCTCATAGATCTGGGTGTAACTGGGATGGAGGAGCCGTGATATATGATGTCTGAGGTTATCTCCCATAGACCTGTACATAACTGGGATGGAAGAGCTATGGTATATGATGCTGGGGGTTATGTGCCATAGACCTGGGTGTGATTGGGATAGAAGAGCAATGGTATGTGATGTCTGGATTTATTCCCGATAGACCTGGGTGTGACTGTGATGGCAGAGCTATGGTATGTGATGTGCAAGGTTTTCCTCCATAGTCCTGGGCATGACTGGGATCAAAGAGATGTGATATCTGGGGTTGTTATCTATAGACCTGGGTGTGACTGGGATCAAAGAGATGCAGTATGTGATATCTGGGGTTGTTATCTATGGACCTGGGTGTGACTGGGATCGAAGACCCTTGTTGTGCCAAGTTTGGGGTTATCTCCCATAGACCTGCATGTTACTGGAATGGAGACGCTATGGTATTTTATGTCTGGCATTTCCCCCATAGAACTATATCTAGTTCTATGGGGGAAGTATAGTTCTTCTAGTATAGACTGGGCTGCAAGAGCTATGGTGTGTGGTGTCTTGAACATGTCTTTTAAGAACAAATCAATGTTATCTGAATGTTAATGAACCTTATATTTTTCGAGCACAGGTTTCCTCTAAGTTACAGAAGTGGAAAGAGTTCCTCTTAATAAAAATAAGGGTAAAGAAAAGGACGGAACATATATAAAGAGACAAATCAGGAGATCTTCTTAGGGAAAGTACATTGCCTTCCGTGCAGAAGCAATGGGAAGCTATGGGGGGAAGAAAATCTGAGAATTATATAACAAGAGGCAGCACGTCCAGACAACATCATGATGCAGGGAAAATGAGCTGATAGGGTTTCTTGCACAAATAAGTCTAAAGCAAATAAGCAAAGCGTAAAAAGGAAACAGCAGGAAAGCAATGCATAAAATGAAAGCAGCAGCAAGATGTCCTGTCCCATACACTACCTACGTACAGCTTAGACTGCTATTTACCTCAATATAACCAATGATTAGTTACAGTGATTTACAAAGCTTATATTCATTTGGTTCCCTCAGGTGTTTACTCTTAAAGGTTACTTGTGGGCATTTCAATATATAGAAGGTGGCTGCTGAATGATAAAGCAGGTGATTCCGTGAGCTAATTTAAAGCTTAATAAACAGTTAAATATACAGATGCACTACATATATAAGGGCTGTCTTACCTGCCAAAGGATTAGAATTTCTGTCCATCCAGTCTTGAGATTTACAGCATAGCCCTGTTGTTGCTGCAGTCAAGTAACACTTACAAGTCTTGTCCCTCTCTCTGCCTGTGGCTGGACAATGAAAACAGCAGATTATTTCCCTGTCACTCTGCTGCCTCCTCCTATCAGTATGTTGCAGTAAGCACATGAGCACTGCAGCACAACTGACTGGGTTCTTGTGCTGCTTTTCTGTTTCTCATTCTGAGCTCTGCTGTATAGGGGATTGCAAAAGGCTGATATCAAGTCAAATTCAGGTATTTATCCAGCTTGCATTTAAAAACATGCATTTAATAGTGTAATCATGAATTAAGTGTAGCATTCATTTGTGTATTTTATATTTGTTTTTGTCTTTACAGTCTCTCAGCGATCTCAAATAAGATTCAGCACCACACAAACTATTTGATGCATTTTGGACCTTTAGGGCTAGTTCACATCAGAACTGCATCAGAACCAAACGCGTCTGCACAGCTGTGTTGCAATGCGATTTGCCACGCTTTTACCGCGATTAATTCGTTTTTTTTCTTTTTTTTGCTTAAAATTGGATTTCTGGTGCGTTCTAATGCGTTTGCATGTGTTTTGATGTATTCTGTCATGATATGATGCAGCTAAAACAGGGCAAGCAGTATTTTTTCTGGCTGCATCAGAACGGACTGCTCTGGTGTGAACAGAGCACAAGTACTACCATAGGAAAGCAATGTGATGCGTTTTTGATGCAGCTGCAAAACAGACGGACTGCATCCCAACTGCATCTGGTGTGAACTAGCCCTTTGTGCTTACTCATAAAGTCCTATTAAGGGCCCATTAACACCACATCTAGATAATATCCAAACCAGGCCAGATTGTTTCCGGACCCAAAATGCATCCTAATGTATCCCAATTACTATTTCTGGTCTCTGTTCACACCAGAGCAGTCTGTTCCAGACCAGACCAGAAAAATACTGCACGTCTCATTTTGTCTGGTCTGGAATGCACTGGAACTGCGGGCAGGTTCACACCATTTTCCGGACCAAATCTAGTCCATAAAATAGTGTGAACCTGACCTTAAAGAGACTCAGTTATCAAACACACACACAAAAAAGGTGTTAGTATTTTGCCTCTTGCACAGTACAGAGACAGCAAAAACCAAGCTACCAACCACATCCTCCAGGTCAAAGGCACTTCTTCTCTTGCTGTGACATTCATGTTCCACTGCAGCCTGCATATGGCCCTGGCTATGGAAACAATTGCTGTGGTAAGGTTCTCTGGCATCCAAGGCGAAAATGCTAGAGTGCAACCCCCTGGCTCCTCCTGAGCTGAGACAGGTGGAGCTTTCCCATCTCTGCATGTACAGTGGTTAAACTTGTGCAGGGTACAAGAAATGACAGCCTCTGTCCACCGGCCAAAGAGTTACCACATTTTGGTTAAAAACTGAACTGCGAAAGGGAGGTGTTACGATGTGGTTAAACCCGTGTGATTTAAACTAAATAAGCTTGTTAAAATAGATTATTATCATCATCATATCATTATCGTAAGCAAAATTCGTTCTTCCATCTGGAAGCTAAAGAAATTCATAACTCATCAAAAGTGAAAATGTAATTCTTTGCTTTGTCCTTTTTATAAAGGCATTCGAATTATGCGTCTGGTACAAAGCATTTTTTCATTTAATGAGGTGCCTACAAAATGAACAAAAATAAAATTAGGAAAGTTAACATACAAATGGTTTAAAAAAGAAAAAAAGTAGAAGAAAAGAAGGGAACAAAGACGTTTATGTAATAGAAGAGTTAATAAATGGCTAACAAACTGATTTTATTTTTTCTTTTACACAATTTACACATTAATTTAATCATGAAGGCTACGAATTTAAAAAATAAATGAAAAACAGGCTGAGCTGTCACACTGACAATGCAGCTTCAATGATTCAATGAATATTATTGAAAAGACCCAGAGCTGCACACCACGATACGATCTTTACTCAATATTATTGTTCCCAGCACCATGGGACAGGCTACCTCACGCTAATGCATTTCACTCTTAAGGGCTTATTTGTAGAGTTGATCAAGGCCTTAGGGTTGAAACACATCAGAGTAGGTGCCTGTGTGGTGATGTAGGGAAAATAAATGTTCAGTGAAGATCCTATCTTGGTGGGAGGCTGTCGGACGTTTGAACCATATTGCATAAAGCATAAGATAAGCCTGAGAATGCGTGCACCTTAGCTGGAGTGGATGGAGCATTAAGCTTGCCATTCACTGGTAGATTTACCCACGAACGCACATACGTAAAATCTCAGAACATTCAATAATGCCATCAGAGATGTGACTAATGTTGTTAAAAATGTTGCTTGGTTTAACAGTTGATTTGGGAATCTATGGAGTTTTTGGAACAAAACCCCCCCAATTTTTCTATGTTGGAGAAAAAGTTTCCACCCTGCTCCTTCAAGCTTTTTATTACGGTCAATATCAATCGTCAATTGACCCCATTAACTCTTAGAAATTCCAACAAATGTTCTGAAATCTTTTTGGAACGAAATTCTACTGGTGTATGGACACCTGAACTTTGCCTAGCGTGGGATCAGTGTTGTGTATGTGTATGAGCTCCGCTAATTGTGTGGGAATGCCACATTCTCCCACTGTAGTCTGCAGGAAGGCTGCACAGTGCAGGACACAGCCAGGCACTGCACAGAAAAGAGAAGCTTCAATCCCAACTTTTCCCCCCATCAGCACAGTTCCACAGGTGGGATTTTCTCCTGCCTCGGGCCAACCCTGCATGGGGAGTGGTTGAAGATGGAGAAGAAGACTAAGCTGCTGACTTTTGATAAACAAGTCAAAATTTGCACATTGGTAATCTTCTGTTTAGATACATTTCTTAATAATAATCTTAGATAAAAGATTATGACAGCAGTACTATTTTTTACATGATAGGGAAATGAAAATGTTTATGTTAACCATGAGGTGTGTATATATACAGTATATAGATGCATATATATATATATATATACTGTATACACATACACCTTTACCCTTTCATGACAATAAAGACACATTAGCAATGGCAATCTCAGGGGGAAAAAATGCCTTCCCTGAGATCTTGCAACGTTTTGCCATTTACAGATGAGATTTCCCAGCAATGTACTGTGATGTAGCCTTCCCAGGATGTATCTCTTAGGCATGGGATACATCACTAATACCTAAGAGGACCAGGAACTGGAAAAACAGTAATTGTAAGTTAAAGAAAAATATGTTTTTTTAACTAATAAATGTAAGATGATTTCATATCAGTATGCAGAGCTGCATGCTGATATCATTTTTAGTTAAAGGGGGTAAAGGTTCACTTTAATATATTTATTGCATCTTCCTTTATTTATATCAGGAATAAAAGATAAAATATATAGAACAATAAAAAACATATCATCTAATATAATTAATTGAAATGGGAGAAAGCAGACTGGCTGTTTGTACACATTTTTTTTCTAGTCACATATTTGCCATTTTCGTGTCATTTAAACACAAAGGCTTGTCCCTTCTATTCTTCAGATGTCCAAAGAAAAACCTCTGAAGGAGAGCGGACAGTTAAAACACCATCAAACATTGATGACTGCTCTGTAGAGGCAGCAATCTCTAATACATACAGGAGAAATTAGAACAAATGTAGCGCCAAACTTCAGACACAGAGCACTGTCATCGTTGGCAAAATGAAATCCGTAATTTGCTGAAAACAAAAAAAAACGACCGGCCCACCAAGGGGCTTATTCTTTGTAGTCTGAACATATCAGCATGACAATTGTTTTTTTTTTTACCTTACTGAAAATCCCAAACTGCGGTCTGTCTGAATTGTAGCCTCGTTCCTCATAAACAGGAAGACGGGGGACCTCTGTATAAAGATTGAGACAAGCTGCGTCTAATAAATCCATAGAGCTTCCAAACGTGACATTGCTTCTTTCTGTAAGAAATCGCCAGCAAGTCATCTAATCATCTGTAATACTTTGTGCGCTAATAGACACTGAGATATATTAGGGAACAGCAATGTGAAAGAAAGGGAAAGGTGGTGTGTGGGCCATTTCATGTAGCTAGTGATTGTCTGGGGTGAGCCGCAGATGTGACTGAAATACTATGTATTTTCTGTTGTCTGAATGCTGGCAGTTGAAAGGAAATTTCAGCTTACATTATGGGCTACGGCTACCATGCTGTAAAAAATATGTTGCTGAGAGAGAGGGATGAGTGCATTTGCCTGGGTTCGGCTTGAGAACAGTTACACAAATCTTGCTCACAGTCCGAAGTTTGTGAACTTTGCAGCGAACCCTACTGAAGTCTGTGGGAAGGACGGGCAGGGGGCAATCCTGTTATTTAATTCTGCCCATTTGTAGAGCTAAAAAGCAAGCTATTATCAAACGGAGGGTACAGGAAGCCGAGCAATGCCATGGGGACATGTACCAAAATCGGGTAGCACAGTGGCGTAGTAGCTAGCGCTTCTGCCTTGCAGCACTGGGGGTCCCTGGTTCAAATACTGGCCAGGTCACTATTTACAAGCAGTTGGCATGTTCTCCCTGTGCTTGCGTGGGTTTCCTCTAGATACTCTGGTTTCCTTCCACACTCCAGACATGCTGATAGGTTAATGGGCTCTATCTAAATTGGACCTTGTTTGTATGCATGTGAGATAGGAACCTTAGATTGTAAATTCCTTGAGAGCAGGGACTGAATGTGCACTCTCCCTAACACGTTAGACACGTGTTGACAGTATGATGGCTGTGAACCCCCCTATTTTTTTTATATAAAGGGGGATGCATTATCCATTCTTTCAAATTATTGGCTCCTGTAACTCAGTGGACTAAGAACAGGGGCTATCACCTATTTCGATAACAACTGTCTATGCACTGCATTGTAGGTTGCTTGTCAACATTTTCAGTTTAGCCAAAAGTTTGTGATTTGTGAACTTTGCAGATCCATAATAACTGTGAACCTGAGTCGCATCCCTCCTGAGAGTGATATGGTGATATACAAGACAAAATCATACAGGAGGGGCCCATTTTTTCTCGTCTCCTGAAGCCTTTAAAACTTACCCAGGCAATCTTTGGCTCGGCCCCATGACTTTTACTCTGGAAGTACGAAGCACACTCAAGTTATAAAAGTCAAAGATAAATTACAAGTCTTGGAGGAGGTACAGGTGTTTGCTTTCTGCCTGTTTTTACTCAGGTTTCATTCCACCTGAGAGCTATAAAGTTCTGGACACAAAGTGCATCATGGAAGAAAAATACTTTTTGGGTAGAACATCTGTTGGGGTTTCGTCACTGTCTATATCCCCGCTGGGTAGATTGACCCTTACTATTTGCCTTGATGACCATTTTCCCTGAGACAGTGATGTGAATCCTAAATTTTGTAGTTGTCGCCAGAACAGAAATAGACACCTAAGGACACCTATTTTGATGACAACTGTCTAAGAGGGCAATTCTACTAACTTTCAGAGACTTTCTCTTACTTCTTATTCTGTCTCCAGGACAAAAACCAAAATGTAAAGCCAAGGTTTGGCGACACACTAACTTTAAAGTGAACTAGTACTTTTCCCCTTCAAGGCAAACTAACATGTGTGCTTGATACCCAAGCTCCACCACTACTGATACTTATGTTTCCTGCATGTATTCTGCATGTATCCTATCTCCCCTTTTGTCCATGGAGCCCCATGGAATACCTGATTCTTCCAGGTATTGGGGAGAATGTGACTCTCTCTTCTTTCTCCCATGACGCATTGCTTGAACTGCTAATGACAAGGTGAGAGCAGGTCCCTATCCCTCTGCAAGCTCTCACTCAAACCATACTTTAAAGTTAAACTCATACTTATTTATAAAAATAAAATGTTATACACCCTTATACAGTAAACCCTCTGTTATCTGTTATTCAGCTAATTGGAATTCCCATCTATCCGGCAAAAACAAATCCCCTGTGTACTCACTGTTCTGCCAATCTGCCATCTTCTAGGAGAGAGGGCACTGGAGCATGGAAAGGTACAAGAACGGGCTGAAAAGTTTTGGAATATCATGGGAATGAGTGTCTGAATGATATCTGAAAAGTGCTGGGTTATCCTGGAAACAAGTGTCCGATCGATCGTTTGTGAAAGTGCTGTGTTATCCTGTGAACAAGCACCAGCTATTGATCACTCCCAGTACTGCAATGCATTGCTAATGGTTTAGAGTACAATATACTGTTATTGTATGGTGTAGTATGGGGTATAACATTAATTAAACCCATTTTTAGTAGTAACTCTCAAGGAACCAGAATCTAAATTTTCCGGAATCTACTAATCCCTGTGGATGTTGGATAATGGGGAGTTTACTGTAGTAAGGGTCCAATATTCATTTAATCTAGGATTGTAGATAAAGAGTCTAATGCTCATTTAGTTCAGACTTTTTCTGGCTCCCCAGACAGCCTGCTCTCTTCTTCTGCTCCAGCAGAATGTGGGTGGGTCCTCTGCATCCTCATGTTCCATGCAGGACCTCTAATAATGTTGGCGAGGAAGTGACGGGAGGAGAGAAGCCTGAAGGAGCTAGCAATAAAGTAAGCATTCCTCTGCGTTACTGGCATCCTCCTAGCCAAGTATAGCCAACTTTGGCACTCCAGCTGTGATAAGACTACAAATCCCATCCTGCACCTGCCTCTGGGAGTCATGCCTGTGGCTGTCAGAGTCATCCAATGCCTCATGGGACTTGTATTTCCACAACAGCTGGGGTTCTGAGGCTGCATACTCCTGCCTTAGACTAAGGAGCATTAGACCCTTACTATTGACTAGAGTTTAGCTTTAACTTATGGAGGAAAGTGGGCAGAAAGGACAGCGGGGGGAGTCGCAAGAAAGGAAATTTGAATAGGCAAAGTCCAGGTTTGCTTTTTGAAGAGTGATAACATGAACATGCAAATACTGTAGGAATTGACATCATTAACCTTAATTAAATTATGAAATGGCTTAGTGGGCTTTGATATATTTCTGTTTATAAAAAACACCTTATTAAAGAGGCTGTAATTAAAAGTGTTGACTCTGTACTATATATAAGTGGCAAAATGTCCATACAGAATGCTTCATTATAATCAGTGACAGCGGTGCTGTTGTGACACATCAGATTCTAGTTGTCAGATGCAGGCTAGGAAATAAACATTAAAGAGACCCCGTCACTTTGCCTAATTAGGACAAAGTGACACAGCCCCTTGCTAATGCACTACTAAGCCCCTGATCCACGTATACTCACCTCACCTGTGCTCCTTTGCCACTCAGATAGTATCAAAGCTTTCACAGGACTGATGACACCATCCTGCTCAAATGACAGTGCAGATGTCTGGCGACAGTCCAGAGTACTGTGCCATGAGATGAGGTCACATACTTCCCAATAACCAGAAGTGCAGGAGGCTTGCAGCTGCAACTAAACAACTTCAACAGGGCTGGATGACAATTGTAAAGTGTTGGATACTTGAAGAGAGACTGCCTGGGCTTAGACCCAAGTCTTGAGATTTGCAGAATGATGTTATGTTAAAGCATAGTCATTCATAAGCAAGTTGTTCATAGAAGTTATATACAGGGGTACGGGTACTCCTAGAATGAGATCCTAATAGGTTGGACTTGATGGACTAATGTCTTTATTCAACCTCAAATACTATGTAACTATGTAAGTTGATCAAGGTGTTGCCTTCAGGAGGTCTCCAGGAAAAAAATATAGAAATGACAGAGGGAGTTAAGTGTAAGTTGTTGGTTACACTTATGGTACCCCTGTGTTTTCTTTCTCTGAGTTAACTGGCATCTGGAGCTATTATTCTAATTACCCTGCATGCTCCCTCTAATATTATCTATCCAGTATACTCTTTGTTCATCACTGCCAAGCCCTGCTTAATAGTGTAGTAGTCTTCATAAAATTGAATTTATACTTTATACATTCTGTCTTTGGCACTTTCCCCCTTACAAACCCAATCCTTACTCAAGAAAAGAGCTAACCTTCGACCACCATTCCTGGAAGAGCTGCATAGGAAGAATCGTTCCCTCTACATGGCTTAAGACCTGACTGAGAACACCTGCTGCTTTAATATACAATGCAGGGAATTCATCAAAACTGAAGCAGACAAAATCTGGAGCAACTGTGCATGGCAACCAATCAGCTTCTCCCTTTAGTTTGTTCAGTTAATACTTGAAAATTATAGACAGAGGCTGATTGGTTGCCGTGCACAGCTGCTCCAGATTTCGTCTGCTCCAGTTTTGATTAAAACAAAATCAAGGCAAAGGGACTTGCTGAAAATGTTTTATCGTCGCCCAACTAGTTTTCTCCATTATGAATTGAGAAAGCTAGTTAGATGACCAGCGACACATCTTCAAGAAAAATACAGCAAGTCCAGTTGCCTTGATGTTCTTTACAGATATACTGCATTAAGAGATCTGGAGCCCCACGACTTTCTTGAGGGGAGCTCAGAGCTTGTTGTCTGTGCATGCGCTACTTCCTGCTCTTGCTATTTTATGAATACAATTAATCACAGCAAACAGTGGCTCCAAGGCAACAGTTTTCTGAGAGCCATAACTTGGAAAGGAGAGCATGGGGGTAAGTGTAAGAAGGATAAGAGCATCTCAAATCAGATGCTGCAGCAAGTCAGATAGATCATCTGGCGGGATGATGTCCAGTATCATCTAGGTGTTTCCTCCCCACCCTGACTGTTCTGGCTTGTCAATTTCAATCATTTTAGATTTTAGTATTTGTTTATGGAGGCATGGTATTATATGTGAGTATTATTTAGGACAATCTGCATGCAAATGCCCATTCATACATACTTTTACCTATCCATGAAATCCTTTTGAAATTTTTATAACTGCTCTCAAGAGTCAACCCACTACTTGAATCGGGACTGAAGACCCTAGAGACAAGTACTGAGGCCACTTCCGCTGGCCATGACGACATCACTGGGCCTAAATTAGGGAAGATAGGGTATGTGACATAAATGGAAAGATTTCAATAAAAAATGTCAGGGAAGGGGGGTGCAGGGAAGGCAGAAATATAAGCACATTAAACTTAAGCTTTAATGACAACAAAACAGAATCATGTTGAAGCCTCTTCATAGTAACTTTCAGTTCATGGATTTTTCCACATTTCTATAAATTTAGCCAAGACATTTTCATCAAAGAGTAAAGAAGACATGACAGTTTGCTTTGGTCATACAACACTGCTCAGTGTTTTATATTTTACAAGAGACAGACAGCAAATTATCCGAGTCACTATTTTAGTTCTTCAATCCAATGCTGCTCTTTATAGAGGATATTCTTGATGTGCTAGAGATAAGAAAGGAGTGTCTTTGCTGATTAATTCAGAGACGGTGGAAGCCAAACAAAGACAATCATAGCAATCTAATTATCCCGCAGATTCTTTACTGCATCAGCATACTCATGTTGCTTAATTTAATATGACTTTTTAGTCTAAAGACTCGTTTCACTGCAAATAGGTAATTGCGCTTCCCAGACATACTGTAAATGTAAAATATTGATCAGTAAAATATGTTGAAGAGTAACAGGTCATTTTGGAGAGAAGCAAATTCAATTTGTTGGCAGATGCACCAGACTCAGTCGACTTGCAGACTTCATCTCTAACCAGAGCAGTATTCATCTCAAATATTTGCCTTAAAGGGAAACTATCATGACTAAGGCAAAGTATTGGCTGCTTGCTTACAAAGGGGGGAGAAGTTTATTAAAGTACTTCTAAAGCAGGGGTGGGCAACTCTGGCCCTCCCGCTGTGTTTTAACTACAATCCCAACATGACTCTGCCTCTGGGAGCCTGTACAATGGCAGTCTAAACAAGTACCAAATCCAGTTACCATGTGATGCAAAAGCCTCATTAAGTAAACAAAAAACTTCCATTACTTTGCCTTACTGAGCCAAATCCACCATTTTGTTTCCAACGCTCCCTTTCCCAGACACTGCAGCTCACACTGGGAGAGTTTAAAGGAGAATTATGGGGAGAGTGAAATGATCTGCAGCTGTCACACATCGGCTCTATTGATTGAGAACTGAGCAATCACAAACCACTGACTGCTCAGTTCACAATCTTCTTCCTGCAGAATCCCCGCAGGGATTCTCCCTTCCACTCTCCGTTTCTCCAGCGTTGACTGAAGGGACAGACAGGGGAGGGGACAGGCATAGCTGTCTCTGTCTCTAGAGAGACAAAGCCAGCTGTCAATCAGGCAATAGGGTGGATCCCAACAATATTGTTGGGGTCTTTTCCGGCTGCAGAGCGGCTCTGCATTTTGGGTCGCTGGAGGACAGTGCTGTTAACCAGTTGACATCCGCGGTGTTAAACCCCCTTCCTATCCAGGCCATTTTTCAGTATTCAGCGCTACGGTACTTTAACTGACATTTATTCCGTCATGCAGCGCTGTACTGAAATGAATTTTATACCCTTTTTTGGGGACAGATAGAGCTTTCTTTTGGTGGTATTTATTCACCACTGGGGGTTTTATTTTTTTACTATATTAAGGAAAAATTACCGAAATTTTAAAAAAAAATCGGCAGGAGGTTAATCCAGAAAGCAGTGGGCAGGGCTAGGTGTAGCCAGTTGCTGACTGGCTAGCTACAGGCTTTGAATAAGCAGTGACAATACTGATAGCTATGCCCCCACAAACATTTTTTTCCATCCCACTGTAGTGCAAACATGCACCGCCTACATGAGAGGGAGAACTCAGGATCAGTGCAGTATTGTTGCCACACCATCACAGTAAGTTGCATTCGGTGGACCGGTGGACTTCACTGGCAGGATCAACAGGTATTTGTGGGTTTCTGCAGCAGGACTAAGAAATAACTGTAAGTGCAGATGCACTTATAATAAGTGCTGTAGAACATACAGTATTTTTGTTAAGGGAGGCCATAGTTCTATTTTAAGGCTAAACTCTAGCTTTATCTTTTTTCCCACACTTGCAGCAAGTCCCCACCTGTGCGGAAGCTTCCTGTAATTAAGACCAGTCACTGCTGCTCTCTCTGCTTGTGCAAAGTGACTGGTCTTGTATCCCCCTCCTCCCCTGTAAGCAGGCTGTAGTGTTTAGGCCTGCTGTGTCCCTCCCAAAACTCTGGCTTCTCCACAGCCTTTGTGCAGCACAGTGATGATGTCACTGCTATTTTTACAAGGTAAAACAGGGCTTCCAAAGGCATTTGGTGCTCATAAAGTGGATCCATATTGTGGCTATTCAGAAATACATCTAAATGAAAATTTAAATGAACGTTTTTGGACTTGGAGTTTAGCTTTAAGGAATACAGTGATGTCTACTCTCCTCACCACTCCCAGCTAAGTGGACAGATAAAGAGCAGCAAATTGAAGAGGTTATCTCTTTCCTGACTCTTTCTCTCCTCCTATCAGATTGTTCATTGACAACATATTCATGTGCAGCACACTTGATTAGCTCCCTGTTCTTCCACTCCTCTCCTACTCTGCGTGCGACTGTATAGAGCCGAATTTTTCAACCTTTTTTCACCCACATCATTCTTTAAAAGGAAACAAACTCATAAGGCACCAAGTCTAAAAGGTAAAAACTGTATTTGTAAAAAATTGCACTGGGGTCCTTCCAAAATGCATACCAGATGCTTATCCCAGATATGAGTCTGATATGAATTTTAAGGGGGGGGGGGGCATGCAAGAACACAATCAGAGTCCCCCCCATTCACATAAGAGTCCCCCCTTTCACACTAGAAAAGCCTTTTCAAATCACAAGAGCCCCCCCCCCCTTCTCATCAGAGTCAACCTCTTTCACTGAGTGAAAATTTCAAGGAACCCCCGAGGAAACCAGATGGCACCCTGGTTGAGTAAGGCTGGTATAGGAGATTTTAGGAAGCTAACAGTGACTCAAATCCAAGAACTTTTACTGCTTGCATAAAATAATTGGTTAATGAATACCTAACTGCATTAATTTGTGTCTTTTATGTCTGTCTGGAGTTAAGCTTTAAGGCAGCTATAAAGTTTTTATTTTTGTTGTAAAACCACTTTAATGTATGGCTGGAAAAGCAAAATGTTGGAAAATCTGGAAAACACAAACAAATGCATACAGTGTAATAATTAAATACATATTACATTTAAGATGGCTGAGAATATAAATAGGAAATGCGGATACAGGCCTGGGTACAGCAACATTTTAGACCTGAGGCATTACTAGATGAAAAGTTGAATTGCATTTGAAGACAGAAATTGATGATCTGGAGGGAACAGATAAGGGCTGTCAGACAACCATAAGAGATGCTCTACCCACCAGACTCATTGCTCTCTACATGACAGAGCTGTCAGCATTTAATGTACGTGCCCTCTACCTACCGTGTTTCCCCGAAAGTAAGACCTACCCCGAAAATAAGACCTAGCACTATCTTCCGGATTTCTGTAATATAAGACCTACCCCGAAAATAAGACCTAGTTCGGTGGTAGGTCTTATATTACAGAGATCCGCTAGGTCTTACTTTCGGGGAAGCGGCACATAACTGTGTAAAAACCGGCCGCAGCTCCCGCCCCGCCCACACGCCCGCCCACACGCCAGCCTGCCGCAGCTCCAGCCCCGCCCACACGCCCACCGGCCGCAGCTCACGCCCGCACGCACGCAGCTCCTGCCCTGCCCACACGCCAGCCGCAGCTCCCGCACGCACACACGCACAATGGAAGCGACATCCGCCGGGACCAGCAACAGCACGCCGCCTTCCGGGACCTCGTCCACTCCTCCCCCAGCCAGGTAAGGCATCCCCCGAAAATAAGACCTAGTGTCTTATTTCATGCAAAAAAAAAAATAAGACACTGTCTTATTTTCGGGGAAACACGGTATACTTGTAGCCTAACTATTATCTGTAATGAGTGAAGGAAACTGTTGCTGCCTGTAAAAAACTGAAGCTGTGAAATAATCGTGCAGGTTAAAGTGGAAGAAATATACCAGTATTGCCCAAACCTGTGAGGTAAATAGAGTAATTCCATAAATAACCACCGTGTGTCAGCTATGGGGCCCAGAGACAGGACGAGGTGTTCCCATTTGACTACTTGAACCCAGCTGTTTCAGAATGTCCAAAATCTTCTGACTGCCCTTATAGAGAAATTATAGTGGTTTTGGTAATCATTTTAGTTTGATATTTGTTTGCAATTCTAAACTCCAATGACTCATTAAAGTGTATCTAAAGCCAAAATCTTAGTTTCAAAGTAGTGAATCATTAGAACTCATGTCATTGCTGCCTGTGCTCCTGCTAGGGAGCTTCACTCTGTTGGCCACTAAAACCAGAATAGAAAGTTGAGAAAAATCAAAAATTCGGAGTTTTCACCAGAGCAGAAATAGAGTGAAGATCCTCTAATGGGGACACTTATACTGTGGACAACCATCTAAGCAGAGATTACCCATCATAATCTGTTGTGTGTATAGAGAAATCTCCCTCTCCCCCAAGGAACACAGATGAAAAAATAAAACCTGACCGGTTTCCTACGCTATCAAAAATGAAAAAAAATTCTGGCTTTAGACATACTGTAGGTGTGTATGTTAATTTTAGGTATTGACCTCTGTATATAATCTCTGACTCTGACTATAGTTTTTTTAACATTTAATTTTCTATTCATAAATATAATAAATATGCAGAAAATCTACACAGAAAATAGTAAGTGTAAGGGATGTTAGGAAATCTGCCACCTCTGCAGGTGCACAGCGACCTGTGAGCTCCTGGGGCCCATTACCACCTGTGATCTCATAGGCCAATACTTTCACTGGATCAAAGATGCATTTTTACCTTCCATAGGTGGGTTGATCTTCCTTCTCCCAAATATGCCAGCATAATTCTAACGCCAGCGTCATACATAGAAGAGCCAGTGGAGGCATTGGTGTCAATTGCTAGAGGTGTGACCCCAATGACACCAATGTAAGGGGGCACTTTCCAAGTGACTACCAATGTAAGAGGACCCTTTTTTCACTGACTACCAATGTGTGAGAGTCATTCTCCCCTAAACTACCAACATAAGCAGGTATCTCTCTAACTACTAATGTAAGAGGGCCCTGTAATGGGGAATTCTACAATGACCACCAATGTAATTAGTGAATTCTTTACTGACCACCAATGCAATTGGGCATTCTACGCTGATCACAAATGTAATGAGGCATTCTATAATGACCACTAAGGTAGTGGGGCATTTACACTGGCCACCAATGAAATAGGGACATTACCACTAGCTGCAAATGTAATGATAGGTTCTACACTGGCCACCAATGTAATGAATAGTTCTACACTGACCAACAATATAATGGGGATATTTACACTGACCACTAATGTAATGGGGACATTTACACTGATCAACGATGTAATTGGAATGTTTACACTGACCACCAATGTAATGAGGATATTTAGACTGACATTTAATATAATAGGGACATTTATGTAGACTCTGTACTTCGCTGTATGTCACGGGTGCAGCTTTAAGATCATATTACTAACTACAGGACTCTGCTGTTATTTGCAAGATGCATCTAACTCGCATAACTATTGATTATTCTCGGATTGTATACAACACCAAGCATTACAGACGACATTGTATGGCACATAGTTTGTGGATTATTCCTGGACAAAATGCAGAGGAATAAATTGAAATTCATGGGCATATTAATGAATTATCATGCTATAACGCCATTTGCAGAGATCTGAGCCCACCATGAAGATAATTCTTGTCGGAGTTGGTTGTGTGCAAATGCTGAGTAGAAATGTCTGGGATGCTGAACTAGCTCCTCTGTCTGAGAAAGATCAAGTGTTACAAATATTGATACTGAAGGCTCCTTGTAAGCACAATAATTCACAGCTCAGTCACATACTGTGCACTGGCAAAAAAATTGATACAGTATGTTTCATTATTTCATTAAAAAAATAATAATATTATTGCGGAAAACAATGCCTATCAAGTTCCTAAATACTCCTATACGTGTCCATGGAAAGACAATAGGGTAGGGTTGCCACCTGTCCGGTTTTCAACCGGACAGTACGGTTTTGGCATCTTGTGTACGGGTTTATGGCCACCTCAGCCCTGTACACGAGATGTCACAAGTTCAGGCAGACAGGGGCAGCCCCTGGGTCCTAGAGAGGAATGCGTGAAGGAGGACCTTCTGCTGTGCTGTGTGAGCACAATCCCGGCAGAGCGTGCGGCTGTCTGTGAGGCTAAAGGTACGTGTTTTAAGGGGTTAATCCGGGTCGATACTAGTGTGTTATACAGACAGTGCCCGATAGTCTCTGAACTGTCAGAGCACTGTCTCCTGTCCCGTTGGAGCTGCGGGGGAAGGGGAGGGGGGAAGAGAGTGAGTGTGTGTAATTCTTATGCTGATTTAAGCTCTTGCTGTGAGAACCTGTAAATAATAAGGTGACCAGATTCCCTTGAAAGAAGTTTCTGCATAAATCATGGACACAGGAATCTGGTCACCTTATTATTCACAGGTTCTCACAGCAATAGCTAAAATCAGCATAAGAATTACACACACTCACTATCTCCCCCCTCCCCCCGCTGGTTTGTTAGTATTGCACATAAAACATGCCCCCATTAAAAAATGCCACAGGTAACCCGTGACATGTTTTGTGGGGGCGTCTTTTATGTGCTATAGTACATATCACCCAAAACAGATGTCCAGATTCCATGTTAGTGCAACATCCATTTTATTGATAGTTGTCATTCAATCGACAAGCGCTTTTGGGGCCGCGCAGGGTCCGCTTCATCAGGCTCAGAAATGCGCTTGTCGTTTGAATGACAACTATCAATAAAATGGATTTGCACTATAAATGTACCGATACTAGTATCAGTGCCGATACCGAGTATTTGGGCGAGTACTCGTCGAAATGCTCCAATACCTTCCCCGATACCAGAACTACCAGAGGCGTCCCGAGGTGGGGTGACACCCGGTGCGGATACCAGGTGACACCCTGCAGTGACGTCATCGCGCACATGCGTGATGATGTCACGTGTGGTGTGGAGGGGACGTCACCTGGTGGGATAAGGTATGCGCCGGGTCCACTCCTCTCTCGAGCAAGTGTCGGGCTCTCGGTCCTTGACCGGGGGGGGCGGTGACACCAAAATGATTGATTCACCCTGGTGCGCAGGGCCGGTGCTAGGATTCTTGCCTGCACAGGCAAGAATCATTTTGCGCCTCCCCGTCCCCGGCGACTGCCTGAGGTGCCGCGCATGTCGGGATCCTCTGGCAGTCGCCGGCCAGCTAAATTAGGACCCCACCTGGAGCTCCTCCCACTGGACCAGCGCTGACTCGCCGCTGCTCTCCCGCACCGAAGGTAAGTGAAAAAAAACAAAAAACATAGTGCAAAGATCGGGGCATTTTGACAAGTACTTGTCAAGTACTGGTGCGGGCCGATCCTTCTACACCCCCCTGGTGACGCCACTGGAGCTGGCTTTCTTTCCAATCAGGAAGCTGGGCGGCATGTAATGAACCACCTCCCGACTTCCTGATTGGTCAGGAAGCCACGAAAAATACCTATGAACATTGTGACGCCGGCATCTAAATTAATCAGGAAGCCAGGAGGCGGGTCGTACATCATGGCTCGCTTCCCGGCCTCCTGATTGGTCAGGAAGCCAAGCTGCCTAGAAAAATGTGACGCTGGCTTTCAAGTTAATCAGCAAGCCAGGCTGCCTAGAAAAAATGTAACCCAACTTCCTAACCAACCAGGAAGCCGGAAGGCAGGTCATGACGTGCTGTCTGGACTTCCTGATTGGCTAGGAAGCTGGATTCACTTGTTGGTAGGCAGCCTAGCTTCCTAACCAATCAGGAAGCCGGGAGGCTCGTCATGATGTGCCGTCCAGCTTCCTGATTGGCTAGGAAGCTGGATTCACTTTTTTCTAGTCAGCCTGGCTTCCTGACCAATCAGAAAGCCGGGACGTGAGTCATGACGTTCCGCCCACCTTCCTGATTGGTCAGGAAGCCAGGCTGCCTAGAAAAAAGTGGTTAGGAAGCTGGCTTCAATCAGGAGGCGGGTTTACATCATGACTCACCGCCCGTCTTCTTGATTGGTCAGGAAGCCAGCCAGCCTCTGAAGTCGGTGTTCTTTCACTGGAACACCGGCTTCACAGGCAATCAGGAAGCCGGGCAATGGGTCATGATCCGCCGCCCGACTTCCTGATAAGTCGGGCGGCAGGTCATGACCCATTGCACTGGTATCGGCATTTGGTATCGACGAGTACCGAAAATATTGGTACTCGTACCCTATACTGAAAAAATGGTAATTTGCACTAACATGGAATCTTGGTGCTGTTGACATCTGTATATGAGTTCTTTTGTGAGCGGTGCCCTCCGCAGTCATTGCGAGCACCCGTTACTTTTGGGATATTCGGTAAAGAGTGCGACAAGGTATATGGATACTGCTTTGTATAGTACATATCTGGGGTCCTGTGGCACACCGGCATCTTATGGGGGCATCGTTTTACGTACAGACAGGGGCGTATCTCCTGCTGGGTAACAAGGCATTTGCCTTGGGCGGCAGATTTCAGGGGGGCGCCAAAAATGCCGCCCCAAAACACTCAGGCATCCGGGTGGAGGAGGTGGCAGTGTCAAAGGACGGAGTCCGCAAGGAGGCAGAGAAAAGCGACAAGTAGGCGGCGGTGGAAGAGGTAGAGGAGACGGAGCAGCAGGAGGGGGCGGGGCGAGGCCGGGACGACAACGGATCAGGAAGGGGGGGCCAGGGCGCCGTAGGAAACCGCTGCATGCGTGACAGAACACCGGGTCACTGAAGAGCCGCCGTGGTACGGAGGAGGCCGGGTCCTGCAGCACCAGTCCAGCAGTGGAGGAGGCCGGGGACCAAGCAGCAGGTAAGATGATCACACTACTGCTA
>NW_017306277.1:700753-742842 GCF_000935625.1 Nanorana parkeri | reverse complement strand
CCCGTCCCTGTCCCCGACCCCCTATAAAAACAGGGCAAAACTGGGCCGCGCATGTCGGGATCCTCTGGCAGTCGCCGGCCAGCTAAATTAGGACCCCACCTGGAGCTCCTCCCACTGGACCAGCGCTGACTCGCCGCTGCTCCCCCGCACCGAAGGTAAGTGAAAAAAAACAAAAAACATAGCGCAAACATCGGGGCATTTTGACAAGTACTTGTCAAAATGCCCTGTTTTTTCCGCCCTCACCCTGCAGCACCCCCAGGCGGTCGCCTGACTTGCCTTGCGCTAGCGCCGGGCCTGCTGGTGCGGGCCGCTCCTTCCACACCCCCCTGGTGACGCCAATGGAGCTGGCTTTCTTTCCAATCAGGAAGCTGGGTGGCATGTAATGAACCACCTCCCGACTTCCTGATTGGTCAGGAAGCCACGAAAAATACCTATGAACATTGTGACGCCGGCATCTAAATTAATCAGGAAGCCAGGAGGCGGGTCGTACATCATGGCTCGCTTCCCGGCCTCCTGATTGGTCAGGAAGACAAGCAGCCTAGAAAAATGTGACGCTGGCTTTCAAGTTAATCAGCCAGGCTGCCTAGAAAAAATGTAACCCAACTTCCTAACCAACCAGGAAGCCGGAAGGCAGGTCATGACGTGCTGTCTGGACTTCCTGATTGGCTAGGAAGCTGGATTCACTTGTTGGTAGGCAGCCTAGCTTCCTAACCAATCAGGAAGCCGGGAGGCTCGTCATGATGTGCCGTCCAGCTTCCTGATTGGCTAGGAAGCTGGATTCACTTTTTTCTAGTCAGCCTGGCTTCCTGACCAATCAGAAAGCCGGGACGTGAGCCATGATGTTCCGCTCACCTTCCTGATTGGTCAGGAAGCCAGGCTGCCTAGAAAAAAGTGGTTAGGAAGCTGGCTTCAATCAGGAGGCGGGTTTACATCATGACTCACCGCCCGTCTCGACGAGTACCGAAAATATTGGTACTCGTACCCTATACTGAAAAAATGGTAATTTGCACTAACATGGAATCTTGGTGCTGTTGACATCTGTATTGGAGTTCTCTTGTGAGCGGTGTCCACCGCAGTCATTGCGAGCACCCGTTACTTTTGGGATATTCGGTAAAGAGTGCGACAAGGTATATGGATGCTGCTTTGTATAGTACATATCTGGGGTCCTGTGGCACACTGGAATCTTATGGGGGCATCGTTTTACGTACAGACGGCGTATCTCCTGCTGGGTAACAAGGCGTTTGCCTTGGGCGGCAGATTTCAGGGGGGCGCCAAAAATGCCGCCCCAAAACACTCAGGCATCCGGGTGGAGGAGGCGGCAGTGTCAAAGGACGGAGTCCGCAAGGAGGCAGAGAAAAGCGACAAGTAGGCGGCGGTGGAAGAGGTAGAGGAGACGGAGCAGCAGGAGGGGGCGGGGCGAGGCCGGGACGACAACGGATCAGGAAGGGGGGGCCAGGGCGCCGTAGGAAACCGCTGCATGCGTGACAGAACACCGGGTCACTGAAGAGCCGCCGTGGTACGGAGGAGGCCGGGTCCTGCAGCACCAGTCCAGCAGTGGAGGAGGCCGGGGACCAAGCAGCAGGTAAGATGATCACACTACTGCTAAAGGGACCCTGCAGAGCCCAGCATGGATTCTGCACAGCCCACCTGAGAGTCTCGGGTGGGCCGTACAGGATCTGTAGTGGGCTCTGAGGGGTCTATGTTGGGCAGAGCCCACCACACATCCTGCACCGGTCTGCAGGGTCTCGGGGGGGTGTGCATGATCTGTGGTGGGCTCTGCAGGGTCTCGGGGGCTTTGCAGGATCTGTGGTGGGCCTTATGCCAGAGCCCACCACAGATCCTACACAGCCCCCATGAGAACCTGCGGATTTAGTGAAGGGGTGGGAATTGGGGGGGGGCGCCCTTGTTTCGTCTTGCCTAGGGCGGCCCCAAACCAGAATACACCACTGCGTACAGATTCTATATCTGGGGACCTGTGGCACACTGGCATCTTTGTGATTACATCCAATGTTATTTAATCACAAAATACATGCATAGTGTACTTTACCAAAAAATTGCCGCAAGGCGCTACAGTGTTCGGGTTTGGCTTGAAGAAAAGGTGGCAACCCTACAATAGGGCCAAGCTTCACTTACCCTCTCCATGTTCCATGACTGTCCCCAACTTACTACTGTTGGTTATGCCTTTAGATGAAGCACTGAGATCTTGAGGAATGCTGAAATAACTTTTACTTGCTTAGAAGAACGTTGCATACATGTATACAGCATCACATCATCAAACAGGAAACATATAGATCATAAAGAAGAAAACATGAATACACATATAACTTACTCTGTATGACATATGACATGTATGACAAGTATGCACATACAGGTAGACAAATACCATACACACTAGCTTTGCACCACAACGCCATCTAGTTCCCAAAAGACATTATTACATCAGCATAAGCTGTTGTATTTCCAACAACTACATGCCTTGAGTTCTGCTTTAATCGTGCAATGTATATACAACAAATAGCAGTATTGCACTGGTGTATCCAATAATAGATACGCAAAATGTAGCAATCCTTAGAGTAGATGTAAATCCCTTTAATTTCATAAAAACCTTGTGTCATACATGGTGGTGTGTGAGTGATTTTAATATCTAGCTCCCTCAATGACAGGTCACCTGGCAAGAGCCAAAATCAATCTCACTTATATTGCAGGATCCCCACCCCATGTGATGCATGTAGTCCAAAAAGGAAAATGTATACTTTCCTATTGGGTCTAATCCCTCTTAGGATGTATACTGCATCCTTACAAGGGCAGTGATGCCACACAGGATGCCCCTATCACCTACTGAATGATTTATTCAGTTTTTCTTTCTACATCTAAAACATAACAAGTCTGCTTTGGGTGTATTTGGGAATGCCACTCTCCCCCCAAAATTAGAAATAGGTAAGCAAAAGGGGTTCCCAGATCACCAGAGTCTGTTGTCTTTCTTCCTGCTTCTTTTCAGGAGAAAATATAAGTACACATATTTCCTATGGGCTGCTCAAACTGTTCAAAAGGAAGGCCAAGGAGGAGATCATTCAGGATTATTAAAACTTTCTAAGATTCATCTTCAGAACTACTATTCCACCAATATAGGATGAACTTAAAGTCACTCTTTACTTTACCCAGCTAGGCCAAAACATCAGGTTCACTTTAACTGAGCACTCCCCAGCAGTACATGCTTACTCTCCTTTTGCTCCCCCAATGCTCCTTTCACCCAATAGGAGCCAAGAAAAGTCAGACGGAAACTATGACTAGGACTATGGGCTACATGTATGAGAGCACTGACTGGCCCAATACTTTCACATGGAGTGAGTCACATGCTCCCCCATACATAGTACTGGGTAGACATGTGCGATTCGTTTCGTTCCAAATCAAAATTTGAATCCCAATGCATCTGAAAGTGTCTGAATCCGAATTTCCGTTTCCAAATTTCGTATCTCCTCCGAATTTCGTTCAAAAACTCAACTGAATTGGACATGTGACTTTTCTGGTCAATCAGATGTATTTTTGAGTTTAATGCATCCAAATGGGTCTGAACACGAATTTTCGTTAGGGCAACATGGGAGTCATATACAGTATATGCATATAATACTAAAGTTGAGGCTCCTAGACCCGAATGGCATGCAGGATCTGAATTTCCGAATTGCATTCGGGAGCCCCCAAATGCCATTCGGGTCTGGGAGCCTCAGCTTTAGTAAAATATGTATATTTCTCCCAGACCTGAATGGCATTTGAGTTTTGAATTTCAGAATTGCTTTCAGGAGCTCTTGAATGCCATTTAGGTCTGAGAGCCATGTACATATATTACTAAAGCTGAGGCTCCCAGACCCGAATGGCATTCGGAAGCTTCCAAATGCAATTCGGAAATTTGTATCCCGAATGCCTTTCGGGTCTAGGAGATTCAGCTTTAGTATTAATATCTGTATATGGTTTTCTGTGGTATACACAACGAATATTTGTAAGCTCATCCGAAACTACAGAAAATGCGGATTTCGTCCGAATCCCAAACGCGAACCGAATTGAATTTCGGATCCGAATCCCGAAATAACGAAATATCCAAACTGAACCAAATTCTTCCGCAGCCTACATGTCTAGTACTAGGTATTCACTTTGGCTCCTTGTAAATGGAATAGCAGGATACACAATAAAAATATAAGTACATGCTGATGGGGGATGCAAGATTAAAGCAAACCTGTTGATTTGACTTTTATAGGCAAAACACAGATTTGCTTTCAACTATCAAGGTAAGCTTGCCTCAGGCTAAAACAGTGCAGGAAAGCATCCAATGTGTCTCTTTCTTTCACTGATGACTCATCTCTGCATCCAAGATAAAAGAGATTTATTAACTTCTCCAGGAATAGTATATAATGAAAATAATCCATTTTAAAATCTTCTATTCAGGCAGCAGCAAATCTGACTCAGAAAACCACAAAAACACCAGTTAGAAGAGTTTAAAAAAACTATATTTACTCATATCCAGGTTCTGATTCTAAGAATGTTTTAAAACCAATGGGTAGAATTAAATAAAAAACTGTATAAGGCATAAGTATGTGAATTGATTGAATGTTTCTTGTATATAATTAGCATCAGCATGTTAAAAGTTTCCATTTAGGCAGCAGCAGATCTGACTCAGGACAGCACAAAAGAACCCCCAAAAGGTTAAAAAAGTATATTTACTCATATCCCAGTTCTGATTCTAAGCATGTTTTAAATCCAAGGGGTAGAATTGAAAAAAAAACCTGTATCAGGCATAAGTAAGTGAATTCATTGAACTTTTCTGGTATACAATGAAGAAAATTCCGATCTGACTCAGAAAACCACAAAAACACAACAAAAGAGGTTAAAACACTATACTATATTACTCGTCCTCGATTTGACCCGCGTTTGCTCTCTATTTGACTTTTTTCCCTACTATATTTTTCTTTCTTTTTTTTTTTTTGAGCCACCCCCTGGTACCCCTCTACCCTTCTATCTCTTCATATTCTTTCTTCAATACTTTTTCTTCTTCCTCCCCTCGTCTGTCTTTATTATTTGTCATGCAACGGCAGGATGTTTCTGATTATCCTGATTTATGTGGACTCTTTACCAATTGACATGCATGTGACTATGATACTCATGCTAAATTGAGTTTTCATGTATATTTTATTACTTAATTGTCCATATCCTCATACGATTTCTTACCTGCTTAGTCGGCCTTTGTTACTGTCTTTTGAAATCACTTGATTTTCTTTTTCAATAAAAATGTATTTGTAAAAAAAAACAAACACCTATATTTACTTGTATCCCAGTTCTGATTCTAAGCATGTTTTAAATCCATGTGAAGAATTAAAAAACCAAAACAATATCAGGCAAAAGTAAGTGAATTCTTTTAACTTTTCTGGTATATAATGCAGAGCATCAGCATTTTTAAAAGCTTCTATTCAGGCAGCAGCTGATCTCACTCAGAAAAGCACAAATATACCCCGAAAGAAGTTAAAAAAGTATATTTACACATTTCTCAGTTGTGGATCCAAGCATGTTTAAAACCCGAGAGGTAGAATTTAAAAAAAAAAACAATGACAGTCAGGCATAGGTACCGTAAGTAAATTCTTTGAATTTTTCTTCGGCGTTAAGAAAAAAACATTGATTAGAAAAATCTGCTTGCCTCAATTTTTTAAATCAAATAGTGTCTACACAGTCAGGGTTTGTCTAATTATGTAAAGTGTCTCTAGTTGAAAAGGCAGCTCTGTCTTACAGCATCATCGGTGCATGTAAATCAATGAATTTCTGCCAGCTGGAATGTTGATGGCTTGTACAAATTCAAAGATCTCGAAGCCGGCACTGAAAAGTGCAATTTGTTTTGGAGTCTTAGCTATTAATGCGTTAGGTTGGAGTTGTTATACAAATGGGAAAAAAAAGTACATATATAAATAAACCAGTTAATAAGATTCTGAAAAGCAGCAAATAATTTGCTGATGTAGATTAGCCTGGTGAGATGGAGACATTTGCAATACACTTACTGGGCACACACTGTGCATTCAGTCTTTAAATAATTTCTAAATTATGTTTTGTACAGTTCATTATCCACTATAATTGGAGATGGAAAAAAGGATCTGAGCACTTCGCACATACTTTTTTTTGCATTCCACTGATTACCTTGACTTTTTAGGCCACCCATTTCTCGAGGGAAAGCCTGTGACATTTCATATTTAATTGATATGGTTTAATACCAGTTAACTGAGAAAACCCAGAGTGGAATACAGGCTGTTTTGCCCAAGCTCTGGCCATTGCCAGGGAACAGTGCATAACAAGTAGGCTGTAAATTTTTCTCTGGCCATAAAAGTCCCTTTTTTAATTATTGCTTCTTAGAGGCACCTTAAAATATATTTAAAAAGTGCAATTGTGATGGCTTTTCTAAATTTATATTTCATATATGCATTATTGACAGTGTCAATTCTGATAGAATATAAGGCAGAATTAAGAAGCTGGCGTCGGGGGCTGGGTTTAAGCTTTGATTAATTAGAAAATCGGAACATTTCTAAATGAATGAATGATGACTTATCTAAAGTGTAATCCCAGCCGAAACAGTTTTGCTTTGTTTTTAAGAGTCTGGGGAGGGTTAGATTTATTTATTTATTACAGGTATTTATATAGCGCTAACAATTTACGTAGCGCTTTACATGCAGCACATTCACATCAGTCCCTGCCCTCAGGGAGGTAACAATCTAAAGTCCCTATTGCACATTCATACATACAGGGCCAATTTAGACAGAAGCCAATTAACCTTCCAGCATATCTTTGAAATGGGGGAGGAAGCCCACACAAGCCCAGAGAGAAGTGGCGTCACAAGGTGGTGCGACCTGCTTTGGGTGACAGCATCAGAGGGGGTCACCCCCTTTGAAAAGTAAGGCACCCAGTCATTAACACAATGCCCTACAGTTGTACGAGAAAGGAGAGGAACCCACGGCATACCTTATCTGGGGATGCCCCTGCCAAGGAGAACATCCAAACTCCTGGCAGATAGTGTCCTGACTGGAATTTAAACCCCAGTGCTGTCAGGCAGACGTGATAACCACTAAGCCACTGTGCTGATCTCCTGGCAGCTTTCGATTGCTTTCATGATTTCATTGGGAAATGAAAGGGAAGTAAAAATCTCACCTTTGGCAGTTGTCAAAGGTAGAAGTGTCCCTCTCCCTTTATTTTACTTCTGTTTTGATGGCAATAGGGCAAATCGTGAGGTTATAGCTTTCCACCGTGGACACAGGCAGCATTAGAAACTGGCTAGAATGAAAGAGGAACTTTTATTTTTATTTTTGGGTAGAGTAAGGGAGAGTTGTAACCACTGTAAGCCTTTTTTTGCCATCCCCTGGGAGGTTTTCTCTTTATTTCCTTTCTGATTGCCACAACAGGAAGTGAGATGATATCCCTCCAACAAGAGGAAAATCCCTGATGGTCATCAGAACTATTCTCCCCTTTGTAAGATTTCCCATCCATTCCTGTTCTGATGACAACCCAATATTTGGGATTTTTTTTACTTTCACTGATAACAGTCACCAGGACAAATATAGAGAGTAATTCTCCCTAACGGGGACACAGATAGCAATAAAAAACTGACAGATGTTCTAATCCCTCTCCACTCTATCCAAACCTAAGCAAAAGGTTTTGGCTTCAGTTGCAATTTAAACGTTAATGCTCAGCTCCAGGCAAACAGCTACTCAATGGAGATACATATATATGACACCTGCCAAAGATTTTGGAACTCTATCCAGATAGCACATCCAAGTTTATGATTTCCAGATCACAACTACATTTAAGCAGTACAACTTGGCCAAAAACCTGCCCAAGCCTGTGACTGGAAAATGCATATTGGTGAGGACATCCCTTCCTGTAAGGATGTTCACAGTGATAGACTGACAGCTCTATGCAAGGCAACATAACCTAGTTTGGTTTAGAGTGATGCCCCTCCCGTTCCCTTGTTACAGGATTCTGGTGTAAATACTCATTATTGTAATATATAACTTAATTAGATGGTATTTTACTAGAAAGGAGAAGAAAGAAAAGTCACCAATGCTTTGCACCACTAATAAAGCCCTTTGGGATATTGGGGGAGGTCCCCAAATTTAAGTCCTTTCAAAGCAGGAATGGCTAACCTGGCTTTTCCTCTTGACTAGCAGCAGTGTACATTCTGCTCCTTATGTTGTGTTCGTAAAAGCACCGTGCAGAGAGTAGCTCTGCTTTTATTATAAAATTAATATATATAAAATAAATATATCATATTAATTTGCAGGGAGACCTCTGCAGAGAGACTGCTGCTCTCAAACAGAGAGCAAGGATTCTTCTCTGCAGCATGCTGGCAGAGGACAGGTATTTCTACTGTAACAAAAACAAACTGTGAGACTTTGCACATATATTGTATTGATGTACCTGGAATGTAGCTGATTTAAACTGAGCGTTCAGTTGGGCTTTCACAATATACAATAGAGGAAATCGATGTGTGCCTGTAGAGAAGGATAGAGAAGGATAGAGGATTAGTTGAGTTATGTAGTTCTTCTGCATCCTATACATTTTACAAATATTGCAAAATATTGCTAAAACCTTTCAATATTTCACAGAATTACGAGGAAATTAAAATTCTCAATGTCACTACTCCCTAGCAGGCACCTTTGTAAAACAAATTTGAAAAATGAGAGCAGGGATCTGATTGGCTCCCAAAGACAGAAACATTTTCCTTTCTACCAGTTTTCATAAAACAAACATCAGCTCCACCATATTTCGTATAGCATGCCACAACTGATTACACACATCCTACCGTGGAAACCATTAAAAATATCCCCTTGTATTCATTTCGTGTTTCAAATAGGGAAAGTGCCATTTTTCTGCTCGCCAGTTCTGTTCTGTCACTCACTGAATGTGAGACCCATCCAGGTACAGTGAATGATTTCAGAGCTGTCATTTGATGTGATTTGCTGGAATCCAGATTGGATCTTAAGGCAATCATACCAGTTATAGGTGAAATAGGCTTTTAACACTATCTCTCTGCAGAACGTGTTGCAAGTGCCACTTTCTGGACAACTCATATCTATTTTATTTCTCAAATATCAGAAGAAATATTAAAGTCGACCATACTGTAGTTAACAAACCTAGACCTTTGGAAGAGAGAATTATTTCCTTTAACTAGGGCCATGGCTACCACAAGGAAAAACTAAGTCTCCGGGGGCTTTCTGGAAGAGCAACATAAGTTTCACATACCTTGATAGAGACCAAGCTGATAAGGGGGCTTCTCTTGCACCTCTTGACCAACCTTGGGAAGTGGTGACAGGGCGTGTGATGACGGAGATAATAATAATATACAGGATTTATATAGCGCCAACAGTTTGTTCAGCGCTTTACAATATAGAGAAGACATTACAATTACAATATAATTTAAGACAAGATGGTAAGGACGACCCAGCCCGTGAGAGCTTACCATGCACACATTGTAATGTTTTAAATTTTTTTTTATTATAGTCAGACCAAAAAGAATATGAATTTCTTGAGTCAGGTTAATATGAGTCTCCTTTCCACAAGTGCAGCATTGTGTCATTCTCAATTACAAGAGGAAGAAAAAAAAAGAGATAAATGCATTCCAATATAACAAATATGATTTCAAAAAGATGGAGTGTTGTAACACCACTAAATACAGACTATCATACAGAACAGAACATGGCTCACGCCAGGTGTTTAACCCACAATGACTATGAAAAGCCCACATTTGTTACTTCAATTCTGTAACAAATCTGCATAATGGTTCCCAGTCAGTGGTGCCAAGATCCATGCAGAACTTTCTGAACAATGTTAATGTAATAGCTATCACAGGCGTCCCCAGGCTGGGTTTCATCCGGTGCAGCTGCCGGGTGTCACCCACGGGGATGTCATCATGGACGAACGTGACATCATTGCGCATGCACATGACATCATCATGCATGCGCAAGACGTCATTGTGCACACGCTTAATGACGTCATGCGCATTTGAATGCCGATTGCCATCTCGGTCATTGACGCGGCAAAGAGAGGAGGAGACATTCATCTGCCGGGATAAGGTATGTCACTGGGTCCCCCCCTCTCTTGTGCAGCTGTCGGGCTCTTGCTCCATGACCGGGTGCCCAACTTTTAGAGGGGGTGACACCAGAATGACTGTCAGTCATTTTGGTGTCACCCTCTCTGATCTCTAACCCCCCCTATGACACCACTGATAGCTATAATCGCTAAAGTAATGTAATTTAGTTTGCTAAAGCACTGTGTATCATAAGTAATTGTCTTTTCAAAGTAAATACTTGTTTTTAACTTTTTTTTTAAATACTTAGCTGTATCTCAGTACTGCTTATCTCCTCCAGTCTCTTTGCAGCCACTTTCTACATGTACTCCTGTAGTTGCTGGGCATAATTTCTCAGGGTGGGTTTCCTGATGGTGACAGCTAGACATGTGCGATTCGTTTCGTTCCGAATCGAAATGCGGACGAATTTTCGTAAATTCGGACATTCGGATGTATCCGAATTCCGAATTACAGACATAACGAATGCAAACGAATCCGAATTTCCATTTCCGAAATTCGGTAGCGTTCGCACGAACGTTCGTTTCGTTTTCTGTTCTTATTCGTTTCTTATTTGTTTCGTTCGTTGGAGCAAAGTGACATTAGAGAAGGAGAAAAATATTTTTTCCCCCTCAAATGTCACGTTTGCTGCAAACGAACGAAACGAATAAGAAACGATTAAGAAACGAATAAGAAACGAATAAGAACAGAAAACGAAACGAACGTTCGTACTAACGCTACCGAATTTCGTCCGAATCCGAATTGACTTTCACACCCGAATCCTGAAAAACGAAATAACACAAATCCGAATTTAAAACGAAACAAAACAAATTTTTTGGCAGTGCACATGTCTAGTGACAGCAGTGAACCATGACTATATAATGGGAGTTGAAATGACCATTTGTAGTCTTCTTCAGATGCCTGTGTGACAGGGTGGCAACTCAGGAGCACAATATGGAGACAGGGGCAGATTGTTGTCACAGTATAGCAGGAAGTGTCAGAACGAGGCCCTTCATGAGAGACCTGTCCTGGTGCCCATTCCTCTGATCTTCACTGTCTTGCAGAGCAATGGACACTTCACATCCAACATACTTTCAGGTCTCTTTCTGCGCTCTGTGGCTCCTCACACCAGCCCCTATGTCAACTTAATGCCTGGAATCCAGCTATAAATATCACCAAATCAACACAAAGATAATTTTATTTGCAATAAAATACAATGGCAAATTTCAAGAGTGGTACAATAATTACATATTTTTGCTACCAACATGATTATTAAAAAGAGAGAGAGAAAATGTTCTAACTGTGTGTGTGTTCCCTGCTGTGCAAAAATACCTATTATTCCATAGAGCTGAACCAGCCTCCCTCAGTAGGAAATGTGCTTCAGTCACAAAATGTATCAAATTAGACTTTATCAGATGGGTTGTATCAGGTCAAGACGTCCACAGAGGGCGAGAAGAGTGACCTTACCAAGTTAGAGGTAATCTGAAAAAGCAATCACTGAGACGGGTTCTTCGTTTCACTTTCCATCACTCACCTTTAATATTTGGAGCCCAGAGTAACCTCAGTTTATTGATTTAGGGGCATGTTCCTGAGTCTAATTGCCCCCTCCAGCATGTTTTCCTCACATTTCAGCATTATCTAATGGCTTTTTTTTCTCAACTTCTAAGATGGTGACTTTGTCAGTTGGTGACTTTGACTTCAAAATGATCTACAGAAATTGATTAGTTGGGACAGAAAGATAGGAAGGGAGCAAGATATTTTAAGCTATGTATTGTTTCCCTCACCAGCGATGACTAATAAAATGTAATAGCTTGCAGAGCGTAAATAAGGTACATGTTTACGGGGCTGGAATTACCAAAAGGAGTTTGAGAGCCAGTCAGGGTTGTCAACTGTTGTGTGTAACGCCATGAAAAAAATATATAATGGCCTTGTTCAATAAAAACTAATCATTTCTATGTGTATGATGTTTTACCAAACAAGAGAACAGGCTACAGGAACGTGTCCAGAGAGTCTTGATAAATTGCTCTTTTTCACATTGGTCGAAGGTTGAGATTGGCGTGCCCCACGGTTCTGTGCTAGTCCCCATACTGTTTAACCTTTTTATTAATGATATTGGGGAAGGTGTTAATAGCCATGTTTCTGTGTTTGCAGATGATACTAAAATTGGGAGGGTAATAGACAAGGGATTAGACATTAAAACATTACAGGAGGACCTGAATAAAATAGGGGAGTGGGCCACTATATGGCAGACTAGGTTTAATGTCGAAAAATGTAAAGTAATGCACTTTGGGGTTAAAAACAGGCAAGCGGATTACACATTAATGGGTACTCCACTAGGGAAGTCAGAAATGGAAAAAGATTTGGGGGTCATAGTTGACCACAGATTGAATAATAGCATGCAATCCCAGGCTGCGGCAAAGAAAAGCTAGCAGAGTACTGTCTTGTATTAAAAAGGGAATGTACTGTAGATACAAAGCAATACTTTGGCCACTTTATGGATCACTGGCCTCATCATGAATATTAATATGCAGTTCAGTTTTGGTCATAGTCCATAGAAAAGATGTCCTGGAGCTGAAGAGTGTCCAAAGAAGAGCAACTAAGCTAATTAAGGGGCTGGAGGATCAAAGCTATGAGACAAGGTTGTGAAATTAAAACTTGTTCACGCTGGAAGTGAGGCGATTAAGAGCTGACATGATTTTGTTATACAAAATGCTTAGTGGTGATGGCAACATCGGCACTAAACTTTTTACTGTAAACTCCCTAACAAGGACTCAAGGCCACCACCTAAAATTGGTGGAGAAAAGATTTATCCACAAAGGGCGTAGAGGCTTCTTTTCAGTTAGAGCCGTTCATTTTTGGAGCTCTCTGCCACAAGCAGTGGCATCTGCAAAAAATATTGATTAGTTGAAAAATCAATTAGATACCATCCTAAGAGACCGGTACTCTTAAATACTAGACCACACAGGGACCTTTATACACACATGCACGTATTACACACACACTTGCACATAAAGGTTGAACTTGATGGACTTATGTCTTTTTTTCAACCTCAAATACTATGTAACTATGTAATCAAAATTCACTTTGCTGACATCAGCCAATACATGGTGGATGGTGGTTGCAGATATAAAGTACTGTTAAGTGCATACTGTATATGCTAAGTAATGTGTAAGTGTAACACAGATATTTATTTATTTTTTTGTAAATTCTTTATTTAAGCAAGGAACATTTAAAAAAAAAACAGATACAAAACAGTATAGCACAACAGAAAAACAGAGTTATAAAACAAAAAGAAAAAAAAATACAGCTAGTATCAATCACCCCTCATCTCAAACTCATTTGAGAAAACCGACACCTAGAATAATGTAACTGCATAAGAATACACAGATATTTATGAAATCTTAGAGAGACCATAGTAACCACTATGACAATCTCTACATCTGCTTCTCTCTCCAGTAGGGCAGAACCCTCTTTGTTCAGGTATGATCTAGGGCCACCATCCATAGTCTACTTTCTGGACTGAGATGCTGGCACAAAAATCACACAAGCATGTAAATCCTGGTGCCTATGCAGTTCTTGGCTGTCTATGCAAATGTCTGGCAGAGATCAACCCCCATTAAAAGTAGGATGTCACCCAGGGGGCGAAGATCACAGGCTTCCTGTTTGGGGTGGTCCTGCTGCACACTCTGCTATGAAAAGTTAACTAATTTATGGTCTTTTGGACCTCTTTACCAATTCCATAAATGAACAAACATGGGGCAGATTAGATGGTTTGTCTAAAGCTATGTTTGCAGTGAATTCATCCAATCCACAACACTTTTGGACTTACATTAATTGGTTTACTTCTTTTTGTACCATTACAATGTGTCTGTAAAGTTTTTCAGCTGTTTGTTGTCAATCACAGAGGCAGTTCCTGGGGCAGCAAGGCCAAGGGGTGGTCAACCTCAAAATTCATAATTTAAGGTATGCATTAATCTCTTACCATTTCTGAACACATAGATAAATCCAAGTTCCAAGCATCCTGCTCAAGTCTAATGCAGCCACTCATAATAGTTTCTGCCGGGTCTCGATTTGTGGATTGTGCAGATTCATGGTAGCTCTAAATATAAAGCATACAGTATTTTGTCAGCAGTAGCTCATTTTGTTTTTGATTTACTAAACATATCTGTAACAGAGTGGGTGACAAAATAGTTGGAATGTTTATTATGAAACACTACCGTCATTCACATTGGGCTACGGCATTCTGGATTTCTAAATTCAGCCAAACTTATCTAACAAAAATCATACTACAAGACTGATTAAACAGACTCTCTCACTCTGCCTACCCAGAGCAAAGTAACAATCACTTTAAAGGCCAATCACTTATATTCACCTTCCTTGTGCTACCTCTCCACTTCTTCCACAGGGTTGATTATCTCTTCCCTGCCATCAAGTCACTGCAATTGGGCCTGGCCATTGGCCACTAAGACCTGAGCCTTGCATGATCAGAGAATGCCACATGATCCCCAACAACATTAAGCACGGGGTATTTTGCAACAGCTTTGATAGAGCAATGGAGCATTCGCGAAGCACATCATGGGTGAGTTTAAGTTGGTCAGGGGGTTGAGCTTTAAACAAACTTTTTAAAGAAGAAGCATCACCACATATCAAAAATCTTTTTCAAATATCCCAGGGAACCAAATGCATGGAGCAATTGGTCCCATTTTGATTTGTGGCCCCATTGTTTAATACAAAAGACAATATTTATATTGTGGCTGTAGCTCCACCTCAGGCTAGATCCCAATTTGTGGGTGTTCCTATAGGGGAGGTACAGCCAGCACTATACCCACCTCCCCCTCTCTCTTTAAAAATTGATTTTGTGCAGCTTATCATTCACGACACAAGTGCTAGTAAAAGATCAATCAGTGCTGTTGGGGCTGTGTGATCTATCTACCAGTGCTGTGTATGTTTACATGTAGCTGGTGATGGGCCGAACACCCCCATGTTCGGTTCGTATTCAAACACCCAAACGGGCGAAAAGTTTGAATACGAACAGACCGCGAACAACCATAAAGTTTGGCGTTCGGCGAACGGCCGATGTTCGATTCAAACTCATGTTCGAATCGAACCGGCGGACCATCCCTAATTGTAACTTACAAGCTTTTTTGTATGTAGACTCTGTCCCCAACTACTCCCTTGGTAACTCTAAATTTAATTAATTTGTTAAGTGTCTCCTACCTGTCTTCATCTATAGCCAAAACTTTGAGTGGAGAAGGCTAAAAACCCCTATCAGGTTTTTTTTGTTGTTGAGAGATTTCTCTTCATTTCTTGTTCTGATGGCACAACAGTAAATGAGAGGTAACCTACCCACAGTGAGGGGAATTCCCACATTAACACTTGCCACTAGAACAGGCATCCTGATGTTTTACTCTAGTTAGTTATGATTTTTCTCTCTTTCTGTTTCATTGACAATGGCCACGTAGACAAATCGAGAGGGTGAGATGCTTTAGCAAGACACAGACAGCAATAAAAACCTGGCAAGAGCATCTAACCCTTCCCTACTCTATGTAAAACAAAAAAAAAGTGTTGCCCTTCGAGTTTTGGGCTCTGCTGTCAGTTAATTAGGGACCCTTGAATTGGACCTGTCAGCAGCTTTGCACTAAAACTGACATGTCACAGTATACAGCTAATTTCACAAAGCTAGCCAAAGAATCAGCCGAACATTCAGCCGATCCTTCGTCTAGCTTCAGTTGCAGGAGCCCTTCGGTTCCGTCGAACTGAAGGGCTGCTGAAGGGGCTATTTACTATAGCCCATACAGTGCCTGAAGGCAGCTGAAGGCATATGCAAAGTGACAGCCGAGGCGGGGCGAACGGCCTGCCGAAGGCCGGCCATACGCCTCGCAAATGACAGCTGGGTGGATCGTGGCTGGCTCCGCCCAGTTGTAATGACAGATCAGCGTCCCCAAATGATCTGGGGACGCTGATCTGTCATTAAAAAATAACAACTGGTGGAGCCGGCCATGACCGGCTCCGCCCAGTTGTTATTCATTCGCTGGGACTAGCTCTCTAGCAGGTGCCGGCATATAGGAAACAGTTGGGTGTTTGTATTATTTCTTTACATTTAAAAAAAAAATTCAACTTTTATATTCTTTTTTCACTATTTGCTATTCTGCTTGGTACGACGGAGGTATTCCGCTCCGCGGCATTCGGCTATTCACTCACTGCCGTTCGGCCCCTATGTGAATAGGGGCGAACGGCACAGAGTGAGCTGCCAGGGCGTGGGCTCAGCCGATCCAGATGTTGGATCGGGCTGAGATGAAGTCTTTCTGCACTTGTAGAGCATGTAGAGCAGACCACATTCGGCTGACCGCCGAAAACAGCCGATGTACGGCTGATTTCAGCCGATGTACAGCTTAAATCAGCTGTACTGAGCTTCACTACGGCTCTGTTATTCACTTGGCTGCCTCCGGCAGCTTAGTGAATATCCCTGTAAAATGTTATCATTAAATAGCAGTCCTCAAGCTCCAGTCAAATGAAATAATCCTGAGAAGAACATCTTGAGAGAATCAAGTCTGCTACAGGCATGAGGAAGCATTTTTTTCCTGTGGCCTCTCCCCCAGTAATCATTTAAATGACCATTCCTTATAACTTTTGGATATTCCCAAGGAGAGAGACGTCAGCAGGGGCTTGAGCTATGTTATACAACATGTGTACACTCAAACATCCCATATTTCCGCCCAGTCATAAGTGACCTTATTTAATAAAGAGTTCTTCTTAAAACAAAATTCTGACTGAGGTAACCTAAATCAGACAATCAGAGTGGATGAGAATTCACACTGGATCTGAGTCCTAAGATTTTTTTTTTATGTATTGCAATTTACCCGTTCCTAGTTGTGGTGGCTGCATTTGTTTTCTTTTTTCAGGCTTCCTCTTTTTATTTTTGCCTGATCCTGCCAGACGCCACTCCTGTCCTAGAGTAACAATGTTTGTCCACCGAACCATGTGTAAATCCAGGCAAACGTTTACAAGGATGATATAGTAGTGTGTGCTCCACCAGAAAAAGGGCATGTGGCTAATTTGAGTAAGGGGTGTAGCTAATTTGAATAATGACTGTTTTTTAATAGATAAAGCAAGAGAAGTTCAATTGTGCAGGACCCATCCATACAGAAAAATAACAAATACTGAAGGTAGCACTCAACAGAGTGCAGGTACCATCAGAAACAACGGGACTTAAAGTGACACTAAATTCAGGAGCTATATCTTTAAAAATACATTCAAGTACCTTAACTATTAATAAAAATTGATCTTATTTGGGTATCAGGTGTATGTCTTCAAATCATCTCTGAATTGGTCCTGACACTGACCTTCCTTCTAGAGGGTGGCTACTTTTATTCCCCATGTTGTAAAGTAGTCACCGCTCCAAGCTCACTCCCGTGATGGACTACAATCTCACATACTAATTTATAATGAGGATGTAGTCCATCACGAGAGCAAACCTGGAGCAGTGGCTACTTTACAACACACACAGGGACCATGGGGAACAAAAGTAGTCACCCTCCAGAAGGAAGGAAGGACAGAGTCAGCACCAATTCAGAGATGATTCGAGCATCTACAGCCGAGTGATACAACAATACGAACATATAGTTGGGGAAAGGAAGGTTCAAAATAAATAAAGGGTCTAAATATTTGTGAAGGAGGGTCCCCTGCTATTCAAATGTTTAGAAAAAGGGTTAGTATTCCCTAAGGAGGGCATCCCACCATTCCTTCAAAACGATGTAACAAATAATTATAAAAATATATATTTATTTATAGAAATATTAAAACATATATAACAAAACATGTTCAAACTATATCAAAAAACAAACAAACACATGTATGTGGCTGCTTTCAGCTAATAATTTCTAAACAATATATTGTAGAAAAACAGTATAGAGGCACACCGTGTAAATGCCTTCTGTTCTCGGGTGGAGAAAAAAACCCCCGATATCAGGAATAAACATATATATATATATTTTTGATTTATTTTAGGAGTCTCCACATAGATGGGGAGAGTGGCCCATGTTTGTAAAAAAGGGCAAAAAGACGACAGAGCTCTGTTTTTTTAGGAGTCGGCATACATATGTATGAAAAAAGGAAAACAAAAGGAACAAAAATAAGTCAATATCAAGATGTAAAAATAGAATTCAACTCACAATGGAGTGTGTCCTCATATAGGAGACCGATTTTGAAGAGGAAAAATTATGTTCCCGCTGTTATAACGACATCCGGTGGAAGATAAACAGGAGATTCAGGAGATATAGCTGTATCTCGGCTTAATACGCTAGTTGTTGTAGATCGTTGCCTTAACTGAATTCCCGTATTCGTTCCGTAGGTTTTAATTTTTCTTTACAAGATGATTAAAGAAGAAAAGAAATCCGCGATGAAGCAGGACAGAGGAAAACGAATTTTGTCTTATAAAAACGATGCAAAGTGACTGGATGTCCTTGTTCCTTTGGTTTGAGAGAGTCCGGAGAGCTTAGAGAGACATTGCCGTCAAGCATATAACGCAAGCTTGGTGGTAGCTATGCAGGTTTCAGGAGATAGCACTATCTCGGCTTTTCTGTTCGTAATGAATATAAGCCTTCACTGAAAAGTAAAGTCTCCTTTTCTCTTCCCTTCTCCACAGGAGACTTTAGGAAAGCAAGTTCTTGCTAAAGTACTGGACTCCAATTGCTTTCTGATAAATGTTCCAGGCAAAAAACACACAAGCGGGCCTCAGCCGAAGCAGCCACACAAGGAAAACCTTCACTGAACGCCTATGATGCGTTTCACCCCCTACCACACCGGGGCTTCATCAGAAGGGCGTTGTTGCATATGATACAACAATACGCAACATTTTTCTTAATAGGTAAGGTACTTGAAGGCATTTTTAAGATTTAACTCCCAAGTTTAGTGTCACGTTAAAGAGGCATGTTTAAATAAAACCTGAGCTTACTCATTTAATACATATACCACAGTCCTTCTACCCACAAAATGCTTTAACTACTGTGCCACAAGCAATAATCTAACTGACACATACAACCTCAGCTCAATTATTTATTAAAAATTAAACATATACTTTCCTGCAAACAGTCTAACGTGCATGTGTGCCAAGACTAGAGCAGAGGGGGAGAGAGGTGAGCGGTCACCCCTGCAGCATCGAGGATTGGTGAGTGTATCTTCTTTATTTCGTTCCCTAAACCAAAACAAGCAGTTAACCCTTGCAGTGTGGGGGTAGCCCCACTGCAAAGGTTAATTTTTTAAAATTGTGGAGATCTTCTTTAGGAAACATAAAAGTTTTTTTAAACAACTCATCACTTACCTCGCTAGCTGTTTGTAATGTGAACTACTTTTACTTACTAAAAGTCCCTTACACATCTACCCTAGACCTAAATAAGCAGGTAACTCCTGCAGTGCAGGGGTAGCCCCACTGCAAGGGGAGTTCCCCCCCCCCCAGAGATAGGTATTAAAATAAGCTGTAAAGTAGGATGAGGTAGATGATTAAAGTATATTTAAACCTAATCACTAACATCTCCTATGAGCTATAACATGTTAACCACTTCAGGACCAGAATGTTTTTTTTTCTCCATTTGATATGTAAAAATAAAAAGCAGACCCTGTCTGGGAAATCAGACAACTGTATATCTGACGGATTGTGTCTTCCAGGATTTCAGCATTGTGTAGTCAAATCTCCTGTCCTAAATATAACCGCAGAACAAGCTACAGTGATCTCATCTAAAACCGATGAAGCTTTTAGCTGTTGGGGAAAGAAAACAAACAAATAGACTTAAAAGAAGTCTTTGGAGAGATGTGCCAGGAGTTCATATTGGTATAGATCGTGTGATTACTGAGGACAATTAAAGAGATGAAGGCGGCATACATTTTTAATACGTCTGTGATTCCGTGAGCACCAATATAGGGAAGACAAATAGGTATGATAGGCAGAGCAAATGGAAGTGAAAAGTTGGTCTGATGGGATTAGCTCCAGACAAAACTGAAGGTTAACTAAATGAATAAGTCAGTGTCCTTGTATGGGTCTTAAAGGAAACCTGTCCGGTCACTGCTTAACCTGTATTGAATTCCAGCAGAATCAATATGCATGCATTTAGTATCCGGGGACTGCACGGGTCACTGAGTTCAACACATGAAAAACGGACTGGGCTGATTGTACACCATTAACAACGTGTTGGTTTGATTTATTTAAAAGGAAACACATTGGCTTTATTGGGAAGCAATAGTAGAGCATTGAGGATGGATAAAGACTTACAGCAGATCGAAACCCTAACTGGATGGCGTTTAGTTTACTAAAGCACTGTGTGTAACAAACAAATACCATGTTTTTCTTTTTTTATACAATGTTGTTTTTAAGGGTTTTCTTTATCCTTTTGGCATCTCATTGCTGCTGATCTACAGCCTCTTTCAGCCACTCCCTGTCTATGTACTTTCTTAAGCCTTGACTGAACATTATTGCTCTGGACTGGCTTCATGAAACTGTCAACGTTGGGTCATGCTTGCTCAAGAGGTTTTGCCATGGCCACTTGTAGTCTCCACCAGGGATGCATGTGACAGGGTAACAACACAAAAGCACAGTTGGGATACAGATGGCAAGCTTCATCACCTTGGCAAGCTCCATCATCATGGTAAGCATCATCATGGCAAACTCCATCATCATGGCAAGCTCTTTCATCATGTTAATCTCCTTCATCATAGCAAGCTCCCTCAATATTGCAAGCTCCCTCAACATGGCAAGCTCCCACATCAGGGTAAGCCTCATCATCATGGCGAGCTCCCTCATGGCAAGCTCCCTCATCATGGGGAGCTCCCTCATCATGGCAAGCTCCCTTATCGTGGTAAGCTCCATCATCAAGGTAAGCTCAATCATCATGGCAAGCTCCCTCATCGTGGTAATCTCCATCATTATGTTGTGTTCTATCATTTTGGCAAGCTTTGTCATCATGGCAAGCTCCATCATTATGGCAAGCTCCATCGTCGTGGCAAGCTCCACCATCATGGCAAGCTCCACCATCATGGCAAGCTCCATCATCATGGCAGAATCAGCAAGTATTATAATGCAAGCTGCAGATTTAAAGATATTTGAACACAACTTTTGCAAGTGAATTAAAGGCCAAGTTATCTACAATGTTTCATGTTATACTTATGTACAGTGTGTAACATGAAACATGGTCACATGCTATTGCAAAGCGCACAGTATGGCATGTTAGGTGCACTTCCACTCATTCCCAATGGCACCCAAATGCACCTCCCTAGTAATGCACTAATGTGCGCTGTGCTGCTGTTCAGCGAAAAAAGTAATGCATGCACTACTTGCAAGGCAATGCAATGAATGTTATTGTGATGCTGCACATGCGATGCTGGGCATTGTGCCTCAACACACGCCCACTGGGTGGTGCATTGGGGTGGCACTGAGACTGAATAGCAATGCAGCTCACCTAGTATGCATTACAATGCACTTTGCAATAGTGTGTACTAAACACGCAGATCCCACGTGTTTAGTACAATGTTATTTTGTGAACGGGCCCTCAATACTTTGACCTGGGACAAGCATGTAAACGAGGAAAGTCGGGCCATGCTCGTGGCGCCCTCCTGAGTGCTGGCAGAGACCCAGATCTTAGGCGCCGGACCCACGTCCGGCCTCACTGCTCCTCTTCCCCCCCCTTCCTTCCCATCTTTCTCCTACCCCGCCCTTCCTGCTCATCATACGGCTCTAATCCTACCCTTCCTTTCCTTGTTTTCCCCATTGGTGTGAAGTGCACGCACAATCTTATCTATATGCCTTCACGTGCTTGGAAAAGCTAAACTAAAGTGTGATTCACCCTATTAATTGCTATGGTACGCGAAGCCACACAAGGCCAACAATATTCTTATTGCCTGACTCTATTGTGTGCCGACTATGCTCCTTGTACACATTCTATTGCTCAAATAATAATGTGAAAGGCCAACGTGGCAGTCTGATGATTTTTTTGTTGAGCCAAACTATCTTGTGCCCACACTACGTGCAATGTGATCCATATATGTATGTATTCTATACCCCAGACTTGTGTTGGGGATGTTGTTATGCTGTTGGGGCGAATGCCTCCTAAAGTTGACTTCTGATTTAAAAAAAAAACCAGGAAAGTCAAAATGGTACTCAAACCAATGTATCAGCATAGGGAGCTATAAGGGTCTGCATGAGTCTACAATTGTTTCAGACAATCATGAAACATTGGAAAAGGAACATAATGTACATAAATAAACGAGTCAAACTGGTGCACACAGAATTCTTTTATTTGTTGCACAACCAATTAATCAATAATAAACAGCCTGGAAAATTCAAGGAATTTATAAAGAGGGGAGCAGATGTACACATGTAGCTTTACACCTACACAGTGCTTGTAACAATGACAAAACAACTTGAGCAGCGGTAGCAGAACAGAAGAATGGATCAGACAATGCCATGGGTAGAAAGGTGATAGGATTACTACAGGGTATCATAAATCTGAGAATCTAGCTCAGGTGCACTTATTTAAAGAGACAGAGGATAATTCACAATGCAGAAAAATGGATGGGTGCAGCAGATTTTTATGTGCACACGTAAATTGAAGCCCAGCTCCATATCATATATTATTGTCAGTGCAGATCCTGAGCCATATTTAGCAGATAGCACACCGAGATTTACAGCATGTGCACATGTCATCACCTCAGTGTACTTATGTTTGCATATCATGTCACATTTGGTTTGCACGTTTAATTAATGTGAACATTTGATTTATCTTGTAAAATAGTTAATTCCTAGAGTTGTCAGCATGTTGAAATTATTTCTTGTGACACTTGGCTGCAGCAATATACTAGCTTTTGGTGGCAGGAGCTTGGTGTCAAGAGCAATGCTCTCAAGGGGCAGATGCGGAAGGTCTCACTAAGGGCAGATGCAGAGGGTCTCACCAGGGGTAAATGCGAAGGAGTCTCACCAGGGGCAGATGCCCGGGCAGCAGAGGCACCGCGTGGATCCCCAGAAGGCTGCTGTGAGATTCCCAGCAAGCAGGACCTTGTGGCTGCTGAGTCAATAAAAAAATTTAAAGCACTGGACTATGCCTCCTCCAATGGGGGGGGTCTGGACTGGCTGCACCAATAGTAGGTCTGCTCCGGCCTCCATGTAACCCCAGTCCTAACATTAGCCACCTCTTTAACCTCCAACCTAGTCCACCCTAGTACTAATCCTCCCTGTAGCCCCAACTCTTGCAATATCTCCTGTAAACCTAACACTAATCCTCCCTGTACCCCTCACAGTTACCACAGTTACCTCCAATCCTAACTCTAACCCTTCTTATAATCCCAAACCCTAATACTAACGCTTGCTGTAACCACAACCCCAAAACCCTAACACTAACTCTCCCTTTAACCTCAACCCTTGCACTAATACTCCCTGTAACCCTAACATTAATCCTCCCTGTACCCCTCATAGTTATCATCTCTGTAACCCCAAATCTTAAACGCTAACCCTTCCTGTAACCCCAACTCTAACATTAACCATCTCTCTAACCGCAACCCAAACATTAACTCTCCCTGTATCCCCAACCCTAATTTTAACCATCTCTCTGACCTCAACCCTAATACTAATATTGCCTGTAATAGAAAACGTTGAGGATTCAAGTCCTCAACGTGAGTGGTTCTGCGTTGTTCAGAAATGTTTCATTTAGTTAGTTAAGTGGGGGCTGTGTGGAAGAGGATAGTTTTGAGGTGAGGGTGGCGTGCGGCTTCAGTTCAGTATGGACCGGGGTGTCCAACTGGTATGGGTGCAAACAGAAAAAACAAACAGAGTCTGAAGCGCAACTACCATGGGGATTGGCAAAATTTAGTGGGCTGGGGCATGCAGGGTTAATGTTGCCCGAGGGGGAAACGAGGGGGAAAAATTTAGTGGGCTGGGGCATGCAGGGTTAATGTTGCCCGAGAAGCAATTGCATTGGTATTTTTACTCTGTGATGTATTGAGTATTGAGGGGGGAAGAGGAAAACAAAAAGGTGCAAATGAAATAGAGGCAAGTTGAGCGGTGTGTGGTGCATATATCAACTCACCGTGAGGTTCTTAGGAAAGTGTAGTCATCGACGACGGGATTCGTGTTGGAGGCGATGTCCTGCTGAACTGCTGGGCTGAGTTGCGGTGGCTCAGGGGTATGTTCGTCCTTCCCGCTGGTGTCGGCGGAGCTGGAGCATCTGGTCTGCTGGCGGGTGGGGGATGCCGATCACGTCCTGTGTTGGAGAGGTCTGGTCCGCTGACGGGTGGGGGACGCCGATTGCGTACAGTGTTGGAGAGAAAGCACTTGCGGTGCGGGAAGTGGCTCTCTGTCCATGGTTGGATGGGTGACGAAGTGCACAGGCACCGCCGAGCGACGGCGGCGGTCGAGGTGGTCCAAAAATTGAAAGGACGCTTGTGGTAGTCTTGGCAACGCGTTTCAAAGATCACGTCTTCTTTATCAAGCCAGAGTCAATATTGCCTGTAACACCATCTCTAACATTAACCTTCATTCTAACCTCAACCCTAACACTAACCCTGCCTGTAGCCCCAACTCTTGCACTAACACTCCCTATAACCCTAACATTAATACTCCCTGTACCTCTTATGGTTATCTTCTCTGCAACCCCAATCCCAAAACTAACCCTAACTGTAACCCCGATACTAACATTAACCATCTATATAATCTCAACCATAACAGTAACCCTCCCTGTAACTGAAACTCTTACACTAACCTTTCCTATAACCCAAACACTAACGCTGGCCATACACATTTGGGGGAGAACTTCTTGATTTTGCCATGCATGATAAAGAGCATGGATGGAGGAATCTCCATGTGTATTTAACTATTGTATTTAACTGTCTTCAGTAGCACGGCTGCTTGAATACCTGAACAGTGACTGTAGTCACTGCTTGGACAACAATTTTCTGCCCAGCTCCTTTGAGTTTTCAGTATAAGTTTGTGGAGCCAAATGGGGCCAACCAGGGCTTGATTTTAAACCAATTCACAGGAACTGGCTGAAATTCAGTCAGTGTATGGCCATCTTAACCCTCCCTGTAACCCCAACTATAACACTTCTTTTAACCCTAACATTAAACCTAACCCTCCGAGTATCCTCAACACCAACACTAACCATACCTGTAAGCTTAGCACTAACCTTCTCTTCAACCTCAACCCTAACAGAGGGAGTGAATAGCCATGTCTCAGTGTTTGCTGATGATGCGAAAATTGGGAGGGTAGTAGACACAGATTTAGACATTATAACATTACAGGAGGACATGGATAAAATCGGGGAGTGGGCAACTGTATGGCAGATGAAGTTCAATGTCGATAAATGTAAGGTAATGCACCTTGGAGTGAAAAATAGGCAAATGGTCTATACACTTATGGGTATGCAACTAGGGAAGTCGGAAACGGAGAAGGATCTGGGGGTCATTATAGACCGCAGATTGAATAACAGCTCGCAGTGCCAGGCTGCAGTAAGCAAAGCAAGCAGTGTTCTGTCTTGCATTAAGAAAGGAATGTATTGCAGGAACAAGTCTATAATTTTGCCACTTTACAGATCACTGGTTCGGCCACATCTGGAGTTTGCAGTCCAGTTGTGGTCACCGATACTCAGGAAAGATGTCCTTGAGCTGGAAAAAGTCCAGCGGAGGGCAACCAAGCTCATTAAGGGGTTCGAGGACCTGAGCTATGAAACAAGTTTGTTAAAATTAAATATGTTCTCTTTGGAGGTTAGGAGATTAAGGCCTTGTTCACACCTGACGTTTTGTAGCGCGTCCTATGCTCGACGAACGCTTTACAAAACGGTCCAAAAAATAAATAGCATTACAGTCAATGGTCTCGTTCCCACCTGTCTGTATTTCCGCCCGTCCCTACCGCGCTACAAAACGGCCCACGCCTGAAAAGGTCCAGGAGCTTCTTTGCGGGGTATTGGGCCGTTTTGTAGCGCGTTCGCGCCCATAGACTTCGACGGGAATGGGCGAAATGTGTGTTTGAGCGTTTTTGGTCACAGAAATCGCGCACAGAACGTGCGTTCCGCACATGGCTACAGACCACTCCCACCTTGCAGAGAGCTGTTGCAGAAGAGAAGATGGAGGATCCAAGTACATTTGGCATGCTGGATTCTGAGGCCTTCATACGGCTGGTGCAGGGAAGGCCATGTCTATATGACATGCGTCATGCAAATTATAAGAACAGGCGCATCAGGCAACGTGCATGGCTGGGCATCGCACAAGCTATGTGGCCGGATTGGGAAACCTTCCCAAAGCAAGCAAAGGAATCAAAAGGTACATTAGCAATGTTTTTTATGTGTTAAATATTTTCTTGCAGAATGCATGCACTGTTGTTATGCGTCATGCGTGTCCGGGAAGAAAACGCGCGTGTGACGCGCTTAGGAAAAACGCCCAGGTGTGAACAAGGCCTAAGGGGGGGCATGATTTTCCCGTATAAACTATTCAAGGGCGACAGCAACATTATTAACAAACTGTTTACGGTTAGCTCCATAACAAAGACCAGAAGACACAACCAAAAATTGGTGGACAAAAAATTTCAACACACCAGGTGCAAGGGGTTCTTCACAGTAAGAGCGGTTAAGGTCTGGAACTCGCTGACGCAGGAAGTGATTTCAGCTAAGAGTGCGCAATCATTCAGGAAACTCCTGGACGAGTTCCTCGGAGACCATAATATACAGGGGTACAGGTACTCCTAAGAGCGAAATCATACATGGACTAATACACACTCACACACCAACTCAAACATGCATGCACACACACACTAGGTTGGACTTATGTCTTTATTCAACCTCAAATACTATGTAAACTATGTAACAGTCCTCAATGTAAACATAACCCATTGTTTGTATACACTGTTCTGTCGCAATTCGCGATCCTGTATTTGACAGCTGAAAATAGCAGAGAGACTCACCTCTCTGCTATTTGTTTTGACAGCTCGAGAGCCCGATGTTTAGATACATTTCACTCAAAAGATACGATGTATATCTTTTGAGTGAAATGTATCAGTTCTGATCGTCTAGGCATGATCAAAGAGCTTTTAGGGAGATCTGAATCTGACTAAAGTCAGGATCAGTCTCTAAGGTTATTATTAGCTGTTCCTAAGTTTGGAGCAGCCTAATAGCCAAAAATGTAAAAAAAAGTTAATTTATCAAGCATTTATACTATAATTAATATTAAAATTATAGTATAAAAATGTAAAAAGCGAAAATGTAAAAAGTGTGTCAGTCATGTATGTACAGAAACTGAAAACTAGCTCAGTCATGAAGGGGTTAAACATAAAAAGCACAAACAGATCAAAATCAAATTCTTGCAGCTTTTTTTAAAATTAAAATATTTTTTTGTTTTACTTGCAATATGCATCTTAGTTAGCAAATCTGACTTCTGCAGAAAGAGTCAGTTCTCTAGCACAGCCCCCTCCCTCCTTGCATGTCATGGCCCTTTCCTCTTCTGAGAATGTCTAATTAGTGTTTGTCTTGGCCCAGCTCCTCAGTTCCTCACCACCCTATAAAACCTTGTGTAACAGCTAGGGGGAATATTAAAGAGTGTCACTTGAATGACACTTGAGTCTGCTGGGACTGCTGACGTCACATCCCAGCAGCAGTCTGGGGACTTTTGGATGTCTAGACGAGGGAGGCTTTTGCAGCTAAATAATACACCTAACATACATTAAATGCACATATAGTCTTATGAAAAGATTGTTGTTAAAATGGTCTGAGGGCATGGTCTCTTTAAATGCCTCAAGGGTTATGGAAGCTCCTTTCAACTTTCATGGATCTGTTCTTGTGCCAAAAACAGCCCCTTGGTAGTCTCACTATATTACTTTTCTTTCTAAAGAAATACAAAAAACAGGTAGTGAAATTAAATAACAAAAATTTTAAGTAACAATACGCAAATAACAATGGAATATACATTGCCTGGCCAAAAAAAAGTAACCACCAGGATTTAGCTGAGCATATATGTAAGAGCCTTCCATTGGGTTCAGAAACTATGTGCCCAAAAAATGAGGTCAGCTACCTACCTGAATATACGGAATAACCAGATTTTTCCATCAATGGATTTTTCTTCACTTAATGGCACGGACATATTCCAAGATGACGACGCCAGGATTCATTGTGAAAGAGTGGTTCAGGGAGCATGAGACATCATTGTCACACATGGATTGGCCACCACAGAGTCCAGACCTTAACCCCATTGAGAGAGAATGTTTGGGATGTGCTAGGGAAGACTTTACGCAGAGGTCCGACTCTCCCATCATCATTACAAGACCTTGGTGAAAAATGAATACAACAATTAATGTGCACTGTAATCAAGGCTGAAAGAGGTCCAATGAAATATTAGATTGTGTAACTTTTTTTTTTTGGCCAGGCAGTGTATAAATTGAAAAAACATCACAAATACAAAGAACATGCAGGGCTTGCTTATGCTAGATGCATGGTAAAATGCAGCATTATACCGTGTGGCTAGCGTCTGCTGGGCAACAGTGGTGAGTCTCGGTGCCTAACATTGCTACAACACAAGATATTCTTTATTAATTTTTTTCTTAACTCTGTTTGGAGTGTACAAAGTGTATACTCCATTCATTTGCTCCAACAGTGCTGTGCATTTCGCTGTGGTGCAGTGACTTCAAGTGGCATGTAGTGGGCTGCAGAAAAATGTGGTGTGTCCTCATTTTACTGCATTTCACCACACATCACACCTGCATTTTCATGTGAACGGGGCACATTGAAAACAATTGTTTTAAATGTTGCCTAATGGTGACTGGTATTGGTTCAGTGTGGAAAAACGCCAGTCTTTGCTAAGTATATATTTTTCTCCGAGCAAATTTCACTAGTGCAGCACATGACTGAAACAGAGAGTTTCTGCTTCGGACAGATTTCACCAAATTGATTTTGCCAAAATCACTCCACACATTCCTGGAGGGGAAGGGGGTTTAAGACACCAGGCTGGTAGCCAGGGCCATCTCTATAATGAGGCAGCCTGAAGCTGTTGTGGCATCTCTTTAGGTCATGTGGAGGGTGGCGACAGGCAGAGCAACATGGCTTGCCACCCCCTTTTCCACCAAGGCTCCCAGGTTGGTAAGAGCCTTGCAGGGAGATGTGTAAGAGCCATAAACATTCCCCCGTCCAGTTCTTAGCAGCCTGAGAGACTCTGGACGGTGTCCCACCCAGCTCCTGGCAACCACTGAGGTCACTGGTTGCCAGGAGCTGGGCAGAACACTGGCCAGAGCTTCTCAGGTTGCTAAGAGTCTGCAGAGGACGGCATCAACAGCACCGCCCCCTTTCCTGACTGCTTGTACCAACCGCACCCCCTCCCCTCCTCAGGCAGCAATAAGGGGACACCCCCTGCTAACAGGTTACCTTAACTTACCAAAAATCGAACATGCACTTTTTTTGTGAACTGTGGTACATTGGCCACTACTGTGCAGTGCATTCATGTACTACCTACAATGACTGGCAGTGCACAAAGCATCATTATCATAACACACTCATTTGAATCAGCCCTTAAACTTTAAAATACTTACCAAAGCACATTTGTGACATTCCTTACCTCTCCTGGACAGCTCTGCTGTTTGTATTAAATAAAACCCATTCACCATTTCCCAGTGTTATGCAGACACCTCTTCATTGCTGAATCTGCCTGGCTGTGAATGGGGAGGCAGAGGATTTTTGGTGGTGTTCCTTCTGACATTTGTGGATAAGGATCATCAGGGATAAATACTTTGTGATACATTAAGACGCTCTTGCAGATGCTCAGCAAATAAATAAAAAGAGGTGAATTGGCTGAGGAATAGAATGGGGATGAACAGATCAAAGTTACATACAAGCTGTGCCCATTGCGGCAGAACAGCTGAAGCAGCTTGATGTGTGCTGGCATGTTTAGAACAAATAGAAGATTAGGATAAAGGAATAAACATTCATCCATACAAAGCCCAGGGAACGGATCATCTTCTCTGGTTTTATGGATTAACGGAACAAACCTGAATTTTATGCTACATGTATATTTCTAAGCAAGTGACTTACTTGTTTTTTTTTCCCCGTAAAGTGGACCTAAAATGAAAGTTTAGGATTGTTTACAGTAAATACTAAAGCATTATGATCACAGGTCCCAGCCTATCTCCAGAAGAAAAAACCTCCCCTTGCAGTGGGGAGACCCCTGCACTGCAAGGGTTAACTGCTCATAATATCTATGGGTATTCTATAAGGGACTTACCTGATCTAAGCTCCCACAGGCTCGAAGACCATTACCCACAGTCTCTTTTCCCCTCACTTGATGTCATCATGTACAATGCAGGGCCCAGAGGCCTACATTATATGTGAGAACGCCATGGTACAGTCCACAAGCCACTGCTGACTTCTGGGGGTAAAAGGACTTTTACTTGCTTGATGCCTGCTTCCCCAGCAGTTGGCACTCACCTCGTTCCTCCTATATCCTGGCTTGTGGACTCCTCACATATTATGCAGGACTATGGGCCTAATTTGCACATGATGGAGTGTGAGAGAAGAATGCAACTACATGATATTTGTGTAGCTTAATTCATAAGAAACTATTTGTTTCATCTGTTTAGCAATCAATTGCAACTCATAGTAAATAATCACTGACAATTTGTAGCACAAATAACGTAGATGTAAACCAAAACTGAATGATATTCAGTTTGCTACACACATTGAGGGGAATTTATCAAAACTGGAGCAGACAAAATCTGGAGCAGCTGTGCATGGCAACCAATCAGCTTCTCTCTTTCATTTTCACATCATAACTGAACAAACTGAAGAGAGACGCTGATTGTTTACTATGGGCAACTGCTCCAAATTCTGTCTGCTCCAGATTGATAAATTCCCCCCCCCGTGTGATATTAGCTTTTTTCGTCCTTTGTTGTATGTCAGTACTGGTGATCTCTTGCATTCTCTTTAATGCCACTTCCTATGTGCATGCACTCCAGCAATGGCTGCATGGCATTTCTCATTACAGGTTTTGTGATGGTGACAATTGTGGACCATGCCTTTGCCAATGTGTGATGGAATGGCAACTTGCAGTTTCCATTAGGAACCCATGTGCCATGGTGGCAATGCAGGACCACAGCTGGGAGACAGGGACAGAGTGTTTACACACAAACAAGCTGTAGGAGAGCTACTACCCTGGAAATACTGATAACTGGTGGTGTGTAAAGAATGAACAATTGAACTTACAGTTGAAAGATGACTGGTGTGTCAACAGATGTCCTGGCATCTAAGTGTCAGGTACCTGGGGAGGAGCCTTAATCCAAGGATGGATGGCTTCTGGGGTAGGTAGTGACAGGTCTGGGGGCGGTGTGCAGCAGTTTAGCAGCCCACGTACTCGGCTGGCCCGGGAAGGAAGGGAGAGGAGTCGCAAACGGCTGTGAAGTAATGAGCACCGTGTGTATCACAGGTTCCGTCTGGCTGGTAACCCGGGGGTGCGAATCATCCTAAACGGGAAGGAAAGTACGAAGTGGTGGAGAGGTGAGGGTTCTCAGTGCAATAGCGGCTATGCGTTTCGAGGCACAGCCTCTTTGCTTTGAGGCTTGACAAAGAGGCTGTGCATGTGTGTATGTATTGATGTGCAGGGTTCCTCTCCCTGTTTTAGGAGGTTGCACACCGAACATCCCAGTTCACACTTCTTCTTTCCACACAGTGACCACTAACCAGTTGTGCGCTTATCCATCGTTCTAGTTCTTTTGCCAGGGACAGAGTGTTGTCTCCCTAAAACAGGAAGTAACATAGTTACATAGTAGTTGAGGTTGAATAAAGACACAGGTCCATCAAGTTCAACCTTTGTTGCCTGAACAAAGGTCTTCATGGCAGGATCACCAGTACTGATAAGCGAACTGGCCTGGGTTTACATTGCTTGTACATTTGCCGAACCCAGACAGAAATCTGGGTTCGGCAAACATCCAAGCAAACCGTAGCCAGGGCCATCTGTGTCCTAGCAACCAATGTTGGCCCTACAGTGTCATAGGTTTTATGGTGCGCCCACATGTGTACTAGCATCTGTGCGAATTAACCATCTGTTTGCTCATTCAGTGAACTGGGAACAGTTTGGGTCCGGGTTGAACTCATAGTAGAGCCGATCCCAAATCTAATTCCTAATCACCAGATATTAAAGCTGCAGACATAAAAAAAATGACAAGCTTATCTTAGAGTTTAGTGATTGAGTTAACATAAAATGTTAAGCTACTAAAAATCTCTTCTTTAACTTTTGCTTAATGGGGTGGCTGCCAGCAAGCAGTTGAATGCCCCAATAGCAAGAGAGTAACATCTTACATGTAGCTCTAGCCTGACACTGTAAAGCTGTAAAATACAGTACTACTACTTACCTGTCAGGTCCAGTATAATCTTTAGCATTCAACAATTCTGGGCGAATCTTCTCCGCAGAACACCTAATGGGGTTTTAACACTTCCACACAAGAAAGTTTGGCTTTAGGTTTAATTTAAATGATAACTCCATGATTACCCACTGAAAATACATATTGCGCTTCCAGGGCCTCTCTATCCCATTAAGGTAATAAATACTCACCTTCTGAACCAGGAGCCTCTGCATCCTGTCCAGCAACTCAACTATTGGGTTTCTATAAAAATGTGAGTTCTGGAGAGCCCATCTTCAACTTGGCGCATGGACACTGCGGCAACCAAGGGTGTCATTGGTTACCTTCTACCTGTAAAATGAGAGGAGAGACAGGAATCAATTACAGCCTATAAGCCTGCAGAGTGTGTATATCAAGTTGAAGATGAGCTCTCCAATGTTTGCATTTTTATGTAAATCCAATAGTTAAGTTTCAGTGGTTAATTATGGACTTATCCTTTAAAATGTCATTTAATTTGTATGAAATCAGAATCCCTCCTTTCACATCAGATTCCCCTGTATACATCAGACTCCCCTTCACATCAGAGCCCCCCGTTTTACATCAGAGACCTCCCCTTCACATCAGAACCCCTCCATTTCACATCACAAGACCCCTTTCACATAAGGAGCCATCTTAACATCACAAGCCCCCTCCAGATCAGAGTCTTCAGTCCCCCCTTTAGCACCATCCCAACCATCAGGTCAGGAGCTGCAACATGGCAGAGGGCCAGAGGCAGAGCAGGCTTGGATGGAGATGAATGTCTGTCCTTTTCTGAATGGTGGGATCACCCTCCCTGGATTAATGTCATTCATTTCTATGGTACTGCGGGTGAGTCCACCTGCACCAAGGCATGGCCCAGTGTGTAAATGTGGAGGCACCCCTGAGGAAGCAAGAAAGCACCCTTGTTGAGAAAGACTGAACTAGACTACAACCTAGACTAGGAACTGGGAGGCAGGGCTACTGTATATACCAAGCAATGATGACGTTTTATATTATATTTCCATATTAGTGATTAAATAGCAAATACCATTTCTATGCTCTGCACCATCTATTGGATTGTCAGAATGTGTGCAGATGCCCCCTTTTCCTTCCAAATGGTCCTCAACTATATCCTATAGGCCACTCCATCACTGAGCACTACACTAATATGCGGTAAGCGGTGGGCTTGTGCTTCTAAACAAAATGTTCGTATATATGGGCTCTTTGGGGGCACAGGTGTCTTTGAATAAACACAAAGTGAATACACTAAGCAAACTCTTCCTTTACAGGGCTGCATACAAATGAGTAAAGGGGTAATTACTTCTAATACAAAAACACGGCTTGGTTGTTATAATTAAGTCACATCTTTTTTCTGTTTTATAAATAGATTGCTTCGAAAACAAAAGACCATGTTGGCTCATTACTGACCTTTTAAGAATACCGTCAGCGGAGTTAGATTAAGTTGTGCTAGGCTAATTACAACAAGAGAGCTTGCAGCTTCACAAGTGTATTAATTAACCAGTGATTCTAAAACAAATAGTTTTTGTGAAAGTAAAATAAAAGAAAGTTGACTCGAGTTGATAGAGGTCTCTGTTACAGTTTCATGCACGGAGCATTGGCTGAGAAGGAGCAGCATTCAGAACAATATAGAATGCAAAGTTAAAGGAAAATAAAAACAATTGTATATATACAATACCAGCTGTTTGTTTTACAACATGGCATTACTTTGTGTTGCTCTTCTTTTCAATTCAAGACCGCAGTATATTCAGACTTTTTTTTATTTTTTGTTTATTTTATTATTGCTTAAACTGTTTTTGAAATACAGTATTAGTACCAGGGATCCTAAAGTGAATCTGTGCTTTGCCCCTGCAGGGCAATACAATAGTTTAACTTTAATGCCCACCCCCTCCTGCTGGACATACTCTCTTTTCCTACTCTCCCTCGTCAATCAGCAGATGGTAGTGAGAGAGAGTTAGCCTCGTGTAAGTTTCAAGTTGTGCCTTGAAGCTTACAGAGGGCTGGAGACTCTCTAGCCACCCCATGGGATAGGGCTGAGTGTCTGAGTGGCCAATTGCTAAACACCTACTTGGGCATGTGGAGGGAGAGGAGAGAGTTACATGTTCCCCTATACATGGCAGTACTCAAATTTTCCTTCACTCCCCAGACACAAGTTCATGATTTCTTTGTTGAGGAAGGCTAACATTGGTGAATACGTTTGTCCTCAGTTATCATCAGTGTGAGGGTGAATATAATTTAAAAAAGGTAAAAAAAGGAGTTTTGCATATATGCTGTTGACTTATAACAGTTTATGAATTACAGTACACTTCAATTTGAATTAACAATCACTTACAGAAAACCTGGTACAAACTTGGGCAATTAAAACTAATTATACTAAAAGATACATATACAGTACCTGGGTTACTGCCAGTAAAAAAACTGCATGTTAAAAGGATCCATAGATCCAGAGGCAGGTGAAAGTATGTCTACATGTAGATTTTACCTGTAAAGGTTTAGCTTGACCCTTCTTTCTCCTTAACGTTGATTGTTGAGGAGTGACTTGTATGAAGAATAATACAACTCAAGTGGTTCAATTCCATTCTTTATTGGCATTCACAAAAAATATTATCAGCACATTCTGAGGGAATGCTGCACCCACTCCTTTAAGGCTCTGGTAGATGGTATATGCTGTACGCTGGGTTATTTAAGCTTTTCCATGTTCATAAGTCCAGTTCAATGGCAAAAAAACAAACAAATATTATCTATTGGTCTTTCAATGCGATGGGGTGCTTCATTGACCAGTAGGTAGACTTACTGTGCCAAAACGTCTGGACTTGTCTGGACTGTGCATCTAACTTCAGTTAACTATATCTGTGAATCTACTTTTTACCATATCAACTGCTACCCATGGTGACAGGTTTACTTTAAATACTTGGTAGGCTTCAATGTGGCCCTTTAAATCACAGCAGATGTCTGTTTGAACCTTAGTTTGTCTTGATTTAGTCACACAGTGTAATTTAGTCCAGTGCTTTCTCTCCCTGACAAGCCTTAATTGGCGGTGTTTACTGGTGACCCATAGACACCAGAAGGACTACACTGGGAACATTTTATGTAAAATTTATGGGCACATCAACTTAAAATAGTTGATGTGCCCATACATTTTACATAACATGTTTTAATCTGGTCCTTCTGATATCTATGGGTCCCCAGTTGACACTGCCGAGCAAAGCTTGTCAGGATAGAAAGTGGTAAGACAGGTTGGGTGTCTCTGGATGGTTGGATTGTGTCTACATTTCTGACCTCCCTCTAATGTCTATTTTGAAGGGAAAATGGTAACTCTTTTACATATGTACTTTATCCCAGCTCACAAGCCTTACTCATCAACTTAGATAAACTATGAGCCCTAAGTAGTCATTCATAAAGTCCTCTGTGGACAGCTGTGGTTCCTCAACTCCTCAGCTTGTTTAACCATCAGCATCTTGACTTCCAAAGATGTTCCAAGTGGTCTGCTTAAGGCAAACCTGCCACTTAAATCATCTAAGCCTTGTCACACTTTTTAGCAAAGAGCACTTTCTTAAGGGAAATGGTGTTTTAATATAATTGCCATCCACTGTATATAAAAGAATTTTCATTTAGGGAATTCCACTGGAATCTTTACAAAGCACTTAAACTGACATGTCTTGTCTATTTGTACTGCTAAATTAAATTTCACTTTGACAGCTGACCACCCAGACTGACTGCAAGAGACCAATTTGTTCTTTGAACTGCCGTGACATGGGAGACATTTTATCTCTGAACATCATAGTTTGCAGATTTCTCTTACAAATATCCCTTAGCAGGCGTCAGGAGTTTTTGCAAATGCATTTTTTATCCTCTATTGACATTCCTTTGCTGTGTTGAAGTTGTGAGGTGTTGAAAGGCGAGTTTTAGCTTGATTAATGCAGCCTTTGAGAATGAATGTAAACTTCTTGGCAGCATGTCCCTAAAGATGTTTCATTTCCATCCCAGATCCAGAAGAGTAAACAGGTAGGCATGCCAGAAAAGTGTTTGAGTCGAGGTAGAAAAGTATTCTGCTGACATAAAAAAAGAACATTATTACAGTCTTTCTCTCTTGCTCTCTGTTAATAAAAAGATGAACATTTTTACATAGTCTTTTGTACATTTGCTAAGTGTCTGGCTCAACAGTAATAGGAATGCCACCTTGTGAGTTCCTCTAGTTGGAGGACTGCGAGCCATGTGGATCTTGTAAATCTGTGATCAAGATAATAGTGGTAAAGTGTATAGAAATTGTATTCATGGGGAAATGTTTCCTCACTTTGTGACAGAAGTCAGGTCTAAGGATGAGCAGATTTGAGAGTTTTCAGTTCCCTGAAATTTTAGTGGAAATCTGGAGCTCTCAGTGAAATTGTACCATTTTGGTCAAATGCATTGGAGTCAATAGAGAAGATGAAGTTAAAAATAGCTAAAGGCACCGGGAATGAAAGTGAGAGTAAATCCAAAATTTGACATCACCACCACAACAGGAATAGAGGGGAAATCTTCCACTGGGGACACTTGTTTCTACTGACAACTAAGACGGGATGTCCCTCATATTGGAAAGATATCACTTTCTGTTAAGTCTACAGGACAGGAAGTGAAGGAAAATCTCCCTAATGAGACACAGATGGCATGAAAAAAAGATGGTTGTTTTTAAACCTCCACTACTTATTTTAGCTGGCTTTTAAGGGCCACAATGGGCTTTAAATGGCTCCTGAGTGTTACAGCAGCTCTATTTTTTAACTATCCTGGACCTGTACTTGTACCATCAAAAGGTGAATAAAAGTGACAATGAAAGAAAAAGTAAAAGAATAAAAAAAACATCCACAAACAAACACACAAAAAAGAAAAAAAATTACAAATGCAAAAAAACTATCCTGTAAGGATGTAGAAGTCAGAAGGAGGAAACAGCGAGAGCATGGAGTTTGAAATTTTGGTTTCTCAGCAGACTTTGGTGGGACCATTCCCCATGAATGGAATGGCATTCAACATCACAGACACAGGGAGAAGAGATACGCTGCCTGTCCGAAAAAAAAAAAGTCACCACCTTTACCTATAGGTCTGAGCCCTCTCATTGGATAATAGGTCTAGGTTCAGCATAGTTATGTGCTCAAAACATGAGGCCAGCTGCCTACCTAAATATACTGAATGATCAGGTTTTTCCATCAAGGGAAAGTGGTTCAGGGAACATGAGGCCAGCTGCCTACCTAAATATACTGAATGATCAGGTTTTTCCATCAAGGGAAAGTGGTTCAGGGAGCATGAAACATAATTTTCACACATGGATTGGCCACCACAGCATCCACAACTTAACCCCATTGAAAATCTTTGGGATGTGCTAGGGAAGACTTTACGTAGTGGTCTGACTCTCCCATCACAAGATCTTGGTAAACAAAAAATGAATGCAACTCTGGATGGAAATAAATGTTGTGACATTGAATACGCTTATCAAAACAATGCTACAGCGAATGCATGTCGTAATCAAAGCTAAAGCTGGTCCAACAAAATATTAGAGTGTGTGACTTTTTTGGGTGCCAGTCAGTGTATAAAAAGAAAAACGTCACAAATACAAAGAACATGCACGGTAAAATCTGTGACTTTTCTTTGGACAGGCAGTGTATGAAATTCTTCTTTTACTGGCTATACTTTGCTGGAAATGTTTGCTATAGTGTCAGCGAGACTCTTGCTTATGGCAGAGTAATTAATGCATATTTTGTAGGTAAAATGACTGCAGCATATCTGTGCTTTGTACCTAGTGCATGCTCAGACTCTGTTTAACCATGTTCAACATTCAATGCAATGTGACCAGATGCAGATTTCACCGCAGGACACAGCAAATGCGCTTTTTTCAAAGAGCCTTCAATTTTTATTCTAATTATTTTAAAAAATGTTGCCAACTCTGACTATTCCCTCCTGCAAACCCATGCTCCCAGACAGTTTTTAGCTTTGACACTCCAACTACAGCCTTAAGCTTGCTTTAAACTTTTAGAATTCTGGCTGATTACTGTGGCTGTGCCAGCACCATACAACTCCAGAAACTTCAATTACAATTTTTTAGTATTTCAGTTTAAGGTAGCTGCTGGAAATTAAAGACACCTGATAATCTTATGTACATTTCAGGGACTCTATTGGTAAGATCTCTGTACTTGGTTTCTTGGCTCTGCACACCCACTCATACAAATCTGATCATAATGTCAGATTTGTCAAAGCAAATAGATGTGCTGGAATGGGGAGGTGGCGAGGTGGGCGAGAGCTCTCAGGTGCACAGGAACAAAGTAGAAAACTATAGCAGGGATATCTTACTGTTAGGGAATCCAAAACATATAAGAAGCCAGGGGATGACTTTGCCCAGCAGGCTTCAGCTTAAAAAAAATATTACTTTTAGGTAGATTGACATGATTTTGCTTAGCATATGATTGGATGATTGAAGTGAACCCAGAAATAATCAATTTGTTCCCTAACTGAGGGAATATGCACTTAGTGAACATTCTCTACTCCTTTAGGAGTCAACCCTCATCAGCTGTACTTGAGTTGATTTCACTACTGCAGCAGGCATGGAAAAAAGTATACTCCTGGTATCTTAGGAAACTACAGAAGATCCGGTTTTAATAGCTTCAGGAAGCAAGAAGAGGACCTTTTCACTGTCAAGTATAGAACTAAGAATGTTATCATTGAAAAGCGTAAAGGCAAGATTTTCATCTTGTCTTATTATAAGCTGAAACACATTTTTTTTCCACGAGCGAAGGTTGAACTTAGGACAAGATGACAGCGTAGAAGAGGAGACATGTGTCTGCAGTTCCTGTTCTTGTGTTTGTGCTCTCTTATTGTATTTTGGAATGCTGGCACACAGGAGCAGGTCGCTATTATTCATTTCCATTTTCTAATTACTTTCCTATTGATATTTTTTTAAACCGATGATTTTGTGTATACAATTATAATGTGTTCTACCTCATTTTGAAGCTTATTGTAATGTTCATGGAAGCTCTGAATGAAATAGCAAAATGCGGTAGCAGATCAAGTTGTCAGGGTTCAGAATAGAGAATGGAAGATGTGGGCAAGGTATATTGTAAAAATAAACTATCCTAAGGGGTTAGACAGCAACATGCATGTACTCTGTGAAAATACAATTTGACCTGATTGATTTCTGTCAATGCCAAATAAAGTAAAAAAAAGTTGGGATCATACGTGACAGTTTTTTCATTGAATAGAGATATCTAGATCAGAAAAAAGGTTCTCTGTGCAAGGGTTGGGCAGCAAACTAAGCGAAAATGGTCTTTAGTTATACCCTTCAACACCTCTTGCAGTCTTTTTAAGAAATACAGAAGGATGTAGTAATGTTTCGACTAACACATTGAGATTTATGGGGTGCTCTAAAAACAATGATTCCAGAACATAAGAACAGCCAACTGTCCTCTAAAAGACAAAGCAACTCAAGAGAGTTACAACTGTAGCAGCCCCCTGACCCCCAAAAGCATGGAGAAACCCTGGAGGCAGGTTGGGCTGACATTTAACCTCAGGGGTAAGTCCATAGCTGGTTGTGGGATGTGAATGTAAAGTTGGGCGCCAGTCACATTAAGGTGTTTTCAAACATTTTATTCCTCCAGCAGCTCACATGCGAGAGAGGGTTTAGGGCTACAGACACCTATTACAGTACAGAATCCAGACTCACTGACCACTTCCCAGCTTCACAGGGCAGAGAGCCTTTAAGCCAATTGCAGTGACACTGTGTGAGACAGAAGTTTAGCTAGTTAGCAGAGGTTGCACGGAACTCCCTGGGCGAGACACCAGACTCCCTATGAGGTCCATGCCGAATTCCATGCTCTCTGGCACCCCCTGCTTATCCTTCCCAGTAACAGCCCCACTCTATCTGGGAAACTACCTCCAGCAAGCCAGTGTGAGCTTAGGCCTTACAGCATAGTATACGTGGCCTCTCTAGGTAGCAGGCTTAGGGAGTAGGATCAGCAGCATGCCACACACCTCCCCCAGTCATAAGCCCAGGGACAAAGAGACACTCACAGGGTTGTCCCCAAATATTTATGTCTTCTCCCAGCATCCCCCACGGGCAATGAACCTCCTAGTGATTGGCCAGGGTGATGAAAATATTCATAAAACAATATTATTGGGTGTCCCGGCTTAATTGGAAGGGTCACACCCAGCAACATGCTGAAACAAACAATAACACTGAGCTTAGGGAAAACCACATGAGCATAGAACTATTAAATCAGCTTAGAGCACCTACAGTCCAGCAGAAATACATTTAAGGAGTCAGCCCGTTTACGGCAAGGTAGCTATAAAACGATTCCAAATTTAGCCAACTCCTCCGTTCTCCTTAATATGGCCCTTACATGAAAAAGTGAGGCCTGCGTATTAGGTAGCCCCCATACCACCCCCAGATTTTAAAAAAAAAATGCTAGGTTAAAGAGAAAAAAAATCAGAAGAAAAAAGGAAGATAAAAACTCACCTGGCACTCAGGCACATTCCGAAAGCTAACAATTACAATAAGAGGTTAGTTTAAAGCTCAATCTAAACCAAATGTTACTAAAATGTAGGGTATCATGGCATTTCTTGAGGATATTATGGCACTTCTTCATTCATAGTGTATTGATGCAGATGTGTACTGATATGATAAAGTAATGGATTTATGAATGCTTGTAAACATCCATTTCTGAGGTTTTTTCACTTCGTCCCAAACCGGAGGCAGCCTAAACGCTCCCAGATAACTGGATAGTTTATATAAATAATACTACTTTGTGACTATAACTGACTGTAAGAGTTAACATCATATTCTTGATATGCATTACATTAGTGTATGAACTGCTACTGTGTTTGGCCCCTTTGTCCCACTTTCTGTGCTTTACCAATCAATAATATGGATAAACTCACTACGCAGTGATGAGGGGTGGGATCAGAGAAGAGCTGGCTTTCACTAGGAATCATAACAGCTGGTCCCCATTTGCATATATGTTTGGCCATGATATTAAAGGTTCCCAAGATACTCTTAAACAATTAAATTAATAAGCACAATTTTATCAACTGAAAGTTGTCTACAGGCTTGCATCCGGCTTTTGACAGGTAGTTAGGTTACACAGCAGCTGGCTTCCCCACTGCTTGTGTAACCTAACATGGTGAGGCAAGAGCTGTCACAGCCTCTACTCTGTGTTAGAGGCTTGAGCTCTGTGGATGGCTCGGGACCAATGGCAAAGCGCCATTGGTCCAAGCTGTCCAATCAAAAAAAAGAAAAGAAAAAAACAGTGAGGACATTGATCTTGATGCCTCACCACTGACGAGCAAGTGAGGGACAGGGAGCCTCCTCCCTTCTCTCCCTTCTCTCCCAGTTCCAAGATCCCATGCCAAATCCAGAGAACCTGGGGAAAACTGCAATGCCAGTTCTTTCCCAGAAAAATAATTTGCTTCCTGGCACCGCTCAGCCCCTCTGGTTGAGAGTCCTGGGTGACTACAACACCCAGCTCTACTATGGGATTGTCACACAATACCACAATATATATATACATATATACACACTGTATATATATATATATATATATATATTAGGCATGCACCGATACCGATACTAGTATCGATATCGTTGCCGATTCCGAGTATTTGGGCGAGTAC
>NW_017306277.1:682503-700651 GCF_000935625.1 Nanorana parkeri | reverse complement strand
AGATATCAATATATATATACACACAGTATAGGAGGAGATATATAGGAGATATGCATTTTATACTGTTTCAGAGGACAGCTCTACATATGGAGTAATGCTCTTCCTTCATTGGTGTTGCCTTTGGACTTTTTGGGTATAGTTCCACACCATCCAGTCTGCAAGCAAACCTCTTTCTCAGCTGTTACTTGCTAAGCATTTATAATTGCTTCTTTCAGTCTAAATCTTTGAAGAAGCAATATATAAAATTAAACTTCAGTGTTACCAGGTAGACATCAAACACATATTTTCTCTGCGTGATCTGTTGCTAAAAAATCAGTTTTGTTTCCTTGCAGGGCCTGAGAAGAATATGTTCTCTATTGTCTGAGAATTGCTTTTGTAAGCTCTGACCCCCATGCTGACGAGGGCTGAACTGTTACAGTAAACCACATTTTCCACTGAGAAAGGCATCAATTGACATGCTGCAAAAGGCTTGAGGGAAAGATTTTGCTGGTGGGAAAGCCGCCACAACTCCTCATGTGAAGGAAGTATTTAATTGATGAAATGTTTGATAAAAATAAAGATATATGTGTGCAAACAAAACATCTGAGAGTCTTTTTTGTGATGCTTTTTTAACTGGAATTTTATCTGCTACAGAAGGAAATTAAACTACAACCTCAAGGAATGTTGACATTCAAAAGGAGCTGAGGGCCCGTGTTGATGGATGTTTAATTGTGTCTAGCACAAGGGATTGTATATGAAAGACAAATGATTATGTTATCTATCTACATGGGCTATTAGCACATACAAAGTGAATCTGTGAGGGTAAAAATGTGGGCGTTGCAGTTGTTGATTTGTTTTTAACCACTTGCAGATCTTGGGTGTACAAGGCATGGCCCCAAAAACTTTAAAACTTATCTCTAGGGAAATAAGCCCTTTTACCTAATCTATTTTATTTAAAAAAATCTACCTCGTCTTTTTCTTCTCTGTAGTGTGGAAGGGTCTGATCTGAAGTCCATGGGGTTGATATACTAACCTTATAAACACACCACGAACATGTATACACCTCTGTAGTGTGTTCCCTCCCAGCGGAGGTGGTGGTGGAGGTGGTGGAATCTAAACACCTTTGTAGTGTGTACATGATTTTTCTATATATGGCATTAGTGGAAACATGCTTATAGAGACTTTTTGGTTGATAAATACGCTGTGCTGTGTAAAAATCACACGCACCTGGTGCGTGCGTGTGTTTAGGTTAGTAAATCACCCCCTATGTCTCACTTCTTGGTGAAAATGGCCCAATCACAGGGTCATCATTACAGGGTTCTGCACCAATTTGGAGTCACCTCACGTGAGGTGAAGTTAGCAGAAAGCAGCTTCATACCACCAATTGCTGCTACTACAAGAGGTGCGACAGAGATCACATAATAGGGGATTCATGTACATTTTAAATGGGTATTTAATGCTTAACAAAAAACAACAGATTAAACCTATGGGGCTGTAGAGATCCGCAGCATGGAGATGCAAAAGTAGACAAGTGTTGTAACTAGAAACTCAGCAACTGATTAAAATATACAGCACTTAAGTAAATTAAATGTAATCATTAAGGATTTACAACTACTGAGCTCTCTGCAGATCTAAAATACACAAAAAATAATGCAGCTCTATATTTTAACACAAACAGTACTTACTAGTAACTACCTGAATTTAATAATGTAATATCAGCCTGTTGCATTTCCTTTACAGAAGAGTTTATAGTAGGAGGGGAAGAAGCACCAGGAGCCAATCAGTTCATCCGGTGACAAGAAACATGCTGACGGGAAGAGAAAGCAATGTGACAGAGAGATGAGCTCATCATTGTGCTGCTTCTCCTTTCACTGTCTGGTCACAGGTTGGGGGTGGGTACATGACAGCCTAGACATAGAGTAAGTGATTTGAATGATGCTGGCTGTCATTCAACCTGGAAGACATCTTGTGACAGAAAAGAAGTACTGGAGGGGACAGTTCTGGATTCATGGTCTTACAGCAGACATAACCTATAGGAAACAATATTAATACTGATCAGAAATGTGAGAAACAGTCCTACAAGTCGTCAGGGTGTGGTGAGCTCTTCAATCTATCAGCTAAAATTCCTCCAAGGGTCATTGTGCCTCTCCTCTTCCTAGTAACCAGCGACATGGTCAATGCCATGGAAACAAGGGTGGAATATTTTTCTGCTGTTTTAAGCAGAATTGTGCATTTTCATCTCTGTGGTTTGCCAGCTAGAAATTGCTTTCTAGAGGAATCCTTGGTATTGACTTCACAGATGACTTTTTTTCCGAACGTGCTTACATTGAAATGGAAATTACATCCATAAAAACACCATTATTGAAGGATATTATACTGGAGAATGACTTAAACAGCAATACCAGGGTCACATACCTCACGCAGGGTTGCCCTTACGTGTGCATTCACCATGCTTGCTCTTGTTTAATGATCTTTGTGCTTGATTTGCACTTAGAAGGGCCGCTTTATCAATAGTGAAATTAATGACATTTACCCATATTAATTAATAACATGTTGATTACTTTTTTAAATGTATACATACAGAAGTAGTACTTGAATTTGTAGGGCCTTAGGCGAAATTCAAACGTGAGGGCCCCCACTTATACCCGTAATGAAAAAAAATGCAACTGATAAGTAAAAACTAATTACAATTAATGGTATAAGTTGCATATTTTAAGACTAGCCTTAAATCCAAGTAACTAGGAATTCACAGCTCCTAGAGCTAGAATTTTATTTCTGTCTCATATCTAATTCTACAAATATCTATAAAATGGTCAGGCAGGTTGGTATAGTGGGTAGTCAGTGGTCAGGCAAGTCAATACAGTGAGCAGTCAATGGTCAGACATGTCAGTACAGTGGACAATCAGTGGTCAGGCAAGTTGGTACAGTGGGTGGTCCGGTTTTAGGCATGTTGGTACAGTGACTGGTCAGTGGTCAAGCATGTTGGTACAGTGGGTGGTCATTGGTCAGGCATGTCAGTATAGTGGGCAATCAGTAGCCAGACAAGTCATTACAGTGGGTGGTCAGTGGTCAGGCATGTTGGTACAGTGGGCAGTCAATGGACATGCACATTGGTACAGTGAGTGGTCAGGAATGTTGGTACAGTGGGTGATCAGTGGTCAGGCATGCCAGTACAGTGGGCAGTCAGTGGTCAGGCAAGCCAGTACAGTGGGTGGTTAGGGAGGCTGGTATAGTGGGCAGTCAGTGGTCAGGCAAGTTGGTACAGTGGGCGGTCAATGGTTAGGCAAGTCAATAAAGTGGGTGGTCAATGGTCAGACATGTCGGTACAGTGGGTAGTGAGTGGTCAGGCACCGGCTGAGCCACAGGATACTTCCCCTCCCGGGAGTCAGTCTAATGGTAGAACGAGGTGGATATCCACAGGAGGGGCCCATCCTTACGCTTGTGCTGGTCCTAGTCCCATGTCACCCAGGAGGTGAGCTGATTCTGTAGACTAGGTGAGTTAGGTAGCCGCGAGGCCCCCGTGAGCTGGAGGCCTTAGGCTACTGCTTTGTGCATTTGAGTCTCTATAACCCGTGGTGCTCCGATAATCCTTTGTCATGTGTTAAATATTTATCTCTCAAGCAAAGAATGTGTATTGCTGCCTCTGTAGGCATAAGTTCAAAAGCCAGTAAAGTCAGGCTGTTGAAACCATCTTAAAACCATCTAGTGTTGCTAGAGTAGTGCACACATTACTGATTACTTATCAAAAGGACATTCCCTACATATAGGTGCAGAAAGGGGAAGTATTAGTGTTGTATATTCTGGCACAGGTGCAGCCCTAAGTCTGAAAGAGGGCTTTTATAACTGACTAACACTTACAACTAATGGTTGGAGTTGGAGCTTGTAATTTTGTACAATTGCTGGATGTATAGGGATCATTCTCTGTCTTATGTCTTATACTGTATGTCCTGTAGCTAAAGGCAGCATAATCTGATATGGTACCCATGAAGCAGGCAGCAGGCAACATGATAATGGTTATGTTGGAGGTCGGCTTCATCTTTTTTGGATTAAGACACATTGATGGCCTAAGTTTTGTGGGCATTAACTTTAAAGTTGCTATGGAAGGTAAAGTGTAAGAATTCCCGTAGAAAAACAGGAAAGACAATTTTAGGGCTGATAACATAACAGCAAATCATCCGCATATAGACTGTATTTGTATTTCCAGTCTCCCTCCTTGTAGAAAAGGATGGTTCTGGATTGCTATAGATAGGTGCTCCATGCCAAGTATGCATAGGTAGTGAGACAAAGGGCAGCCCTCACTGGATCTTAAATCACAGCAGGATTTTAGTCTGGGGATAGAGAGGTAAGCCAACTTGGGCATGAGCTGAAGAGAGGAGATTGTAATTGAGGCAATTAAACTTCTCTGCATCTACTGAAATAAGGCATAATGGCATTTGGGATTTTTTGGGGAGCGAGGGTCCTGGTGGTATTGTCAGCTTCATGGGCCATTAAGAAGTTGCATATAATGAAGTCTAAAGCTTCTTGCACTGCCAAGTAAAATGCTTTAAGTCTACAAGTGAAGGTTCTCTTAGAGGTATCGTGAAGGTTATTCTAAAAAAAAAGGGGAAATGATCTGACAAAATTTGTGCGTCAATATGTGTAATACTGGGAACCAGCTAGCAGGAAGTGAGGCACAAAAACATTGTTGATTCTACTACAGGAGGAATGAGGTGCCTAATAAAATGTAAAATCCTTTTCATTGGGGTGGAGGACACACCATACATCTACTAGTTGTAATTTACAAAGATGCTTTTTAAGTATGTTAATGGAGAGAAGAAAGAAGTGAGTTTTACCCAAGGAAATATCCATGAGAGGCCCAAGAATTAGGTTAAAATCACTTCTGACAATCACATATCCCTCAATGGAGTTTTCCATTGTAGACATAATCTGTTGAAATGCCAATTTCTGGCCCTGGTTAGGTAAATATAGGTCTGCTCGGGTTTTGTTTTATATAGTGTAATGCAGGAAATTAAATCTCCAATTTGGATCTTTTAGCACTCAAGTTATAATGATTGGGAGGGAGATGTGAAATCTTTTTGATACTAGGTTATGTAATTCCCAGTTTGGAGGGAGGGTGCTGAAAATGCATGGAAGTGGGTTTACTGTTAAAATATTAATTTTAACCATGCTTGTGCATGCAGTAGACTAATTGGGATTAAAAAACCCTCTTGATTTTTTTTTGTGCCAAAAGTTACAGTTGCCATGATGACAGGGTAGGATCAGGCAACTGGAGTGGGCTGTTTTTCTCCCATGACTGGACTCCCCTCAGGAGAAAGAGGGTAGTTAGTATAAACGTAGAAAGGGATACAGATAGAACAATGTCTTGGGAACAAGGCTCCTAAGATTAAAAGAAGCATTTGAATGTTGGGAAAGATTCCTAGAGGATTCTAATGGGTCCAGATGTTGGAATGTCTTGCTTGTGTGCTGTTTCTAATTTAGAGCCTCTATATTGTGTCGTGTCAGCAGCAAGGCAAAGTATTTTCTTAAAGATCCCTGGAAATCAGAGTCCTCCTTCTCATTGTTATTAAGGTGTGGGGTATGTCTATCCCTGTTTCTGCTTGTATAACTAAAGATTAGCGACTTAGGTGTGTAGGCAGTGGTATGCTTCTCCCCAGCTGGTGCCATCTTAGGAGCACAATGGGCATTGGGCAGAGTGGGACTGAAGAGCCTTTGCTGGGAGTCCTACAAGCTTGAGGATCCATCCATCTACACATCTACACTACAGTTTATCAATAACTCTAGTTCAAAGATTGGTCATATATACTAAATATAATTTTATGCATAGATCTGTCATCTAACCCAACTTGATTCCTAGATTTACTGGTCCTTTAAAATAAGCTATGTTCCAGTATATTGCCCATGTAATCTAAAACCATGTGCACAGTGCTTAATGTGTTATTAGGTCTGATAAAATAATAAATACAGTCAGACAGGCTTCATGTTCAAAAAGCTATTCTGATGCTTCTAGACATTACAGACCAATACAGTAATGTAAATGATTGCTGGCTCAATGTACGAAACCTCTGAGGAGTTCCAGTAATCACTTCTAAATGTTTGTACTGCGCTCAGCCTAACCAAGGATGGGAGATAGAAAAACTCAGATTTTCATTCGAATGAAGCATTGAGGTGTGAAAAGTGCCTGGGAACTATCAGATACGGTCCTCTGTTAAATCTAACGACACTATCTGCTTCATGATGAAGAAACATGAATGTCAGCGAACAGGGAATTGTTTAGACGCGGCGCTAAGATGATCGTTAGAAAAATATCACAAGCTATAAAATAAAGCCAAACTTATTGCCAAAAGATTTCATCTTAATTAGATGAAGAATTTGGGCTGTGGACCATCTGAAATAAGCAAAGTATTTCAAGTGAACATGGTATTTTTTTCTTCTGTTTTACATATCTTTTGAGGACAACTCCCCCCACACCCCCACAAAAAAAACGTTAAAACAAGATAGATAACTTGTATGCCTTCAGAATTTTTAAAGTGCCTGATTTATTTGCAATTAGCAAATCGCCTTGAGAACTACAACAACAAGTTTGTCTAGGTGTATCTAAATGTATTTTTGTGAGTGCTATATTATGAGGAAGATTTATCAAGCTCCAAAATACTGTTTCTGACCTAAATTTCCTTTTGGTGATGATTTTTTTTTCTTTACACATATTTATTAATGCCTTCTCACTGTCCAATCGATATTCTCAGACTTTAATTCGCTTCACTTCAATGGTCCCATTTTTTGCAGAGATTTTTCAGTGTGCTAGCCGTCAGAATCGTTATGTTATATGATTTCTCTGTATTTTTTAAGCTTCTGTAGACAGATATAAGAGGAGTTTGAATTTAGTCCTGTAAAATAAATTTGCCAGGTGAATTTGGCATTTTTAAGGGAGACCTTAATTGAAAGAAGCAAACTACACAATATGTACACAGATGGGATGACTATAAATTGAAGAAATAATATTGAATGGGTATGAATTTAATTAAATATTAATATATTATATTATTATATTGTGTGACTGTCAGAGTGCCAAAGAGAAGCGGCTGTAGAGGACAGTTCACATAGAGAGACGGGAGCTTACAGAAACAAGGGAAATGGTAAGTAAAATTGCATTTAAAGGCACACTAGACAAAAATGGACATTTAGCCTTTCTAGTGTGGTAGAAGCCCCACTGCATGGATTGTTTTGAATTTTCCCCAGAAATCAGCTTTACGCTTCTACATTTTTAAACTGATGTTTTATATCTGTTTCATTACAATACACATTCTTTGCTTGAGAGATAAATATTTAACACACGACAAAGGATTATCGGAGCACCACGGGTTATAGAGACTCAAATGCACAAAGCAGGTGCCTCTAGATGCTGCACATCAGAACACTTTCAATTATGGCACAGAATGATATGCAGATACTTCCTGGGTTGATAGCTTGATCATCTGGGATCAGACCTACTACTCTTTCCCCCTAAGTATCAGTTCGGCCAGTGTGGTTTCCTATTAGAGTAATCAGCCAATAATGGGGCTTAGGGTGCAAGTAAAAAGACACATGCTCTACCTTTTGATCTGAGCAGCATCTGTGTATCAAAGCACCCATGCATTTTAAGCAGCCAGGGTCCTGAAATTGAACACAGACCTGACATACAGAGTACCTAAAAGCATGTCAACAGCATGGCATTAGATATTTTGCCCTTTAGTTTTGCCTCGAAGCATAACAGCATTGTCACTATGAATTATATCTGACCATCACCCCGATATGTGCTTGTTACCCATCCTATTACAAAACCATGGGTGTTAGCATGGAGTCGCCCCCCTTTCCCTTATGGCTATAACCACCTCACTTCATTTGGGAAAGATTACATAAGGATTTGTGCCCATTCAGCCAAATGTGCATATGTGAGATGAGGTACTGATGTTGAACTTGGCATGCAATCTATCCCAAAGGTATTCAAAAGGGTTCAGGTTAGACATGTAAGCCGGCAAAACATCTGTTTTGTTTTGTTTTGGATGTTTAGTTATTTCCTCTTTTGGGATTCATGTCTAATAGTCAATTTGTTTCGTCATTCGGGAAGCAGATGAATCCGAATTTTGTTTATTTCAGGTGAGTTAAATAAGCATTACAAACTAAACACATTTGTTGTAGAAAAGTGACATGTTTACATTGTCTCTTTTTCATTTGTGACACCACAAACAAACAAACTTGTACAAGTACCCCTTACTCATTCACAAGGGGGTGGCATCTGGGTGCCCCCTTTATGAAAGACGGTACCCAGATGCAGATGAGCCCCTCTGCTCACAGACCTCCACAACCACCGGGTTAGGGTTGTGGGGAAGAGGCCCTTGGCCCCATCGGCATGGGGACATGGTGCTTTTCTATGGGGTCCACCACTGGAAAAGAACCCCCCCCCCAATGGCAATGGCATGTTGCCTGGTATGGTGAAGGTAGGGTGCCGCTTGCTCGTTTGCCAGGCTGCTGCCCGGAATAAGGGACTGGTATAACATTTTAGGGGGACTCCTTTTTTTAAAACTTTTCTGGTGTTGGTGTTCCCCCTTCAAATTCCTACCAGACCTAAAGGGTCTGGTAAGAATTGAGGGGGGACCCCACACTGTTTTTAAAAAAAAATCATTATTATTTCTGTGAACAGTTAAACACGTTTGTGTATTCTGTGACAGCTGTCAGATTATTTTCATTCGGGATGGAAGTGTCCTCAAAGAAGCAGAAGCTGTTACAGAATAACACAGATCTCTCAGCTTCTTTCATTATTTACATTGTTGTTGTGTTTAATTCCAAATTAAATTTGGAATTTCGTTATCAATTTTGTTATCAGACATTTCGGATTCCTACAGATTCGTTATTTCTCTCATCCGGAAATTTGGATGCAGCCGAATTTAGGGAAATTCATAAGAGCTTCAATTCTGAACAAATCAAATTGCACATGTCTAGTTCAGGTCAAGGCTCTATGCAAGCCACTTGAGCTCCTCCATACCAAACTCTTCAGACCAAGTCTTTTTGGTCCTGGCTTTCTGCACAGGGTTACCGTCATGCTAGAACAGAAAAGGACCTTCTCCGAACTGTTACCACAAGGTTTGAAGCAAACATTCATCTAAAATGTCTTTCAAATGTCTTTGCAGTGAAGGGTACTACTAATGCTACAGCATACAGCAACACCTGAGCTCAAAAATTTGGAGGGGTGTCCACACTTTGGGCTATATTGATGCACATACTTTGAACCATTTCATATAGTGTATTTATTTATACTTGCATCTGCTTTAAAGTCCAATATAATAGGTTATCTTCACTGAGGCTAAGCTCTGTTTCCAGTACCATTGCCTAGTTTCTATTCTACTTAGTCGTGAAGAACCTGCACCTGGCCACTTCCAGAGGGTGCTGTTTTTTGAGATGGGATTCATCTTAAGGATACACTTTTTTCTTGGGAGCAGCTTTTTCAGGGAACACCAGGCACTTCTTACTGCCATAAACTTGCCATGCTGCTGGGAGCAAGATTTGTGTAATTAACTAGAATATTTGTGCCTAGCAAAACAGAAAACATGAAGTATCTTTACTAGTTCTCAACGTGAATGATTTTGTATCCAATAATGATCAACAATTGTAGATTAGTGCTAAAAAGCATGATTCACAAAAAAATAATTGTGGCTTTCCAATGCTGCCTTTTATTGATTCTCTATGATTTAGAGCATTTTCAGTTTGTTAAACACTATGTGGTGAATTAACAACCATTTAAAAGAGAAGAATAAACAGTAAAGGCTTTTAATAAACCATTCACTCCTTGATTAAGTCAAGAAAAAGCATCATAAATCAATAACTGCAATACACTTTTAACAGTACACAATTAAAAATACAGTAAACCTTTAATAGCCATACATGATTAATGCTAAAACCTACAAATATTACAATCAAAACTTAGCTCAGCTGTGCTCTAAAAGTGAGTTATATGACTTTGATCATTGAAAAATGGTTGGATATATCCTATTGTAAAATATAACAACCAATCTAAAAACTTACAAATTCAAATACATACTTCTAAACTAAGATAATAAATATATTATGTTAAAGAGCTTCCAGTTAGGTGCAAATGGTTCCCTACTAAATAAACTAAATGCCAGGGCAAAAAAATAAAAAAACATATGCTGTACATATCTGGCATTAGTTCTCAATAGCCCACCATATGCTGAGGTTTGGGTCACAGCCTGCCCATGAGCCTACCCACACATTATGAATAGGAAAATGACTTTTGGGAGCTGTAGTTCTGGGGTTGTGCTTAAACCAATAGGAATTGACCATTCAGCAGCTGTACCTGCATGAATTGTACATGGTATAACAGAGAGTAAAAAATATGTTCTTGTTATAGAAATAATGTATAAATGGAAATTTAGACACACAGTTGCTACAAAAAATAGTTTAGTTCTGCTGATCTGCCCAGACAGACCACATATTCCTGCCAGGAGGGTGACATTATTGTTTCCCGCAGCTTTCTGCGTCACCTCTCTGCTGTCGCACTGTGATGTCCTTCCTATGCCCTCCTCTTGTTAAAGGTTATATCAATACCTTCCTCTCTGGCTGCCAATGACTTAAAACATAACATTGCCAACACTGTGCAAATTAAGAAAGTGTGCTTGGCTCACAGTGCATAATTTACCACTCTTCAATGGCCTGAAAACAAAGTTATGCCTCGACTTTTTAAAACCTCTAGCAATAATCGGGCTCATCATCTGTAGGGAGAGATCTACCAAAAGATAATATAAAGCCAGATTCAGGCTCTATGGTACTGTAATAGTAACCCTAACCGGAATACAGGGAAAACCTCCTATAAGGATGCCTGGTCCGATGGCAACTTTCTGAGAGGAGAGTTCCCCTCAATTTTGAAAGATTGCCTCTTGCTTTCTGTTGAATCTCAAGAACAGGAAGGAAAGAGCAATCTCCCAAAATGGACACAGACACAAAAAAAGGACTTTACCATTTCCTACTCTATCCAAAACTAGAAAACAAATTGTTGGAAAACTATATATATATATATCTATATCTCTATAGATATAGATATATATATATATTTTTTTTTTTACACACAGTGTGACAAATCCATACAAATCCGGAGTAAGTATAGAGGCACTCACTGGTGTATTTATAATGCTAGACTGAGCTCTTTCAAAACATTGACAATAAAATGATGATGTTTCCACTAGGGATGCACTGCTACCGATACTAGTATTGGTGCCGATACCGAGTATTTGGGCGAGTACTCGTATTTGCCCAATCTCTCCGATACCTTCCCCGATGCCAGAACTTCTGGACAGAGGAAGTTTTCCTCTGACTGACAGTGCCGTAGGGGAACATGGAACCAGCTTCCTGTGCAATCAGGAAGCTGGGTGGCGGGTAATGATTGGCCGGGAAGCTGGCTCGATGCTGATTGGCAAAGAAGCCAGCTTCCCGGCCATTCAGCATCGAGCTGGCTGAACAAATGGCTCCTTGCTGATTAGCCGGGAAGCCGGCTCGATGCTAATTGGCTGGGAAGCTGGTTTCCCTGACAAGCACAATCAAGCTGACCAGACAACATGGAGCCAGCTTCTTGGACAATCAGATTGCCCGGGAAGCCAGCTCCATGCCAGCGGAAGCACCGGTATCGGTACTTGGTATTCGACACCGAAAACCGGTATCGGTGCATCCCTTGTTTCGACTAATCTCCACTGCAAGACCATGAGTGCCTCTATACCTACTTTGGATATGTATGGATATTTTTGTGGATGAGCACCTGGGCATTTACTTTTCAAATAGAGTGTGGTGGTTACCCAATATACATACATATAATGTGTGTGTAGATTCCCTTTTACAATATTAGCATAACTAATTTAATGTTGAGTAAACTAAACTAAATTAATCTCAGTAAACTAAATAAAAAATATATAATAATAATAATAATTGCATCAGAATTACAGTCTCTGTATCCAAAATTTGTTTTCATTTTTCATAAAGTAGCCACACATAAAATCATACACAATGAGGAATGATAAATCGGTGACCTTCAAAAAGAAAAAACAAGTCTCTTCTTCAATATAAAATGACATACTGAAGATTGGGTGACCTTTACTCTCATAGTTCCTTACCTGCTTTGAATTTTTCAGACCAATAAGACCATAAGGTGAATGATGCCTTTGCCTGGAACAGATAGTTTATTCTCATATTGTGCAAGCTGGTTTATAAAGACTAGGGCATCACTGTACAAATGGCAAATAATCTGCTATTTATTACCGAGTTATAACTCTGCAAGATATCATTGCTGCTCATGATAGTAGATGTTCTCCTTGGAGTCTTTTGATTATTCCGTGTTGCAAGGATCATTATATTGAAGCAATATTTATTTTTGTTGCAATGGGGCTATTTTTTACCTTTAAAGAAGAAAGTTGTGCAAGCAGATGAAAAGGATAGAAATACTGGTACAGAAGTTTAAACCAGTGTAACCAATGATAAGGAGGTTTAAAAAAAAAAAAATTACAAAAACCACACATTTGCTTTCTGTCTCATTTATTGTTTGTGTTAAAGTAGATGTAAACTCTAAATGGGTGACATTTAGTTTGTTCAAACACTGTTCATTCATCAGAAACAGTTGTCATGCTTTGCTAAAATATTGTGTTTACCTAATATGATAGTCTGCTTTCTCTTAACATAAAATAAATAAAACATTTAAAGTGTAACTAAACCCAAAAGCAGAAATTTTATATATTGCAGCTTACCAATCCTTAAATGTGTTGGCTGCATTTAGTGTTCTTTTTTAGGCTTTTCTTCTTTATTTTTAATGTTTTTATTTATTGGTGATCCAGCCAGCAAGTCTATTATTTTTCATCTTCTTTACCAGACCAAAGTGTTCACTAAAAGAGGGTTGAGACAAACCATTTAACAGTGACAGGGGTGCTTTCAATGGTTAGTTTTTTTTTTCATGTATGTTAAACCTTTATCTCAAAGGGGAAAAAATAAAACTGTTGCTGTAACTTCTTTAAAGGTGTTACCTGGAGTTCAGATCTTATTTCTTAGTCAAGTCCATCTAAATCTGCTAGTACATACTATATAAGACTACAATCTCCACAGGTTGACAGTGGTGCTGCCCATTTGGATGGCTCCATTGCTCTTCCATAGAGTGGAGCCACTTTAAGACATTAAGTGGGTTATTTTTGAAAGAGCTGAAGGATCCAGCCATAGCTTCGGCTGATCCTTCGGTTCTCTTCAGCTGCCAGAGCCATTAGGTTCAGTTAAACTGAAGGGCTGCTGAACGGGCTATTCACTATAGCCTGTACAGCTGCCAAAGGTGGCTGAGTGGCTCAGCTGAGCCGAAGGCATATGCTTCGGCATGACTGAGCCGAAGTGACAGCCGAAGCAGGGCGAACAGCCTGTTGAAGGTCGCCCGTTCGTCCCACAAATGACAGCTGGGCAGAGCCAGCCGTGGTCTCATGGCTGGCTCATTCCAGTTGTAATGAAAGATCACCGTGCCCAAATGACCTGGGGATGCTGATCTGTCATTAAACAATGACAACTGGGCGAAGCCGGCTGTGATGTCATGGACGGCTAGGCCCAGTGGTTCATTGGCCATGAATGCTAGAAGACTAAGATTCCCTAAGAAATAACTCTAAGCTCTAGCTCACATATTTTTTTAAGCAGTTGCAGCTAAGATTATTTTTCCTTTTGGGATAAAGGGAAATGGGAATAAAAGTTGACCATTGTAAGCACCGCTGTCAGTGTGAAATGGTTTGTCTAAACCTTCTGTCTTCTACTTTTGCTGGACAGCTTGATCTGGTAAAGGAAGTTGAAAAATAACAGGCCTGCATTCTAGTTAAAAATAAAGAAAAAAAACCCTAAAAAAAGAAAACTAATGTAACCATCACATCTAAGAATTTTTAAGCTGTAATGTATTACAATTTTGCTTTTGTGTTTAGATACACTTTACCTTTTTTTGTTCCAGGAGACACAACAGGAAATGCAAGACAATTTCTTCAAAGGGAACAAACATCTTAGGGAGTTGACACAGATACAGGTGTCCCTATTGGAGGATATTCCTCTTGATCTGGTAACAACTCTTTTTTTTCCCCCTCACCTTTTGTCTCAGTGACAATGGCCACCAGGACAATTAAAGGGGGGTGAATATTTCCAGCAGGGACACACACAGGAACAAAAGCTAACTCTTCCCAACTCTATCCAAAACCAAAAAAAAGTTTGCCTTTACATACAATTTAAATACAGATCTACAGTTCGAATAAATGCAAAGACCAATGTACCAAAGTCTATAGTACCCAATGAAATTCAACCCTTCTTTAGTTTAGAGCACCCAGAATAATGACATGTGATATACGGCTGGCTGAACATCAAATGGCGTTTGGAGGAGCAAGCACGATTCAACCCCCAAAGGTCATTTATACAAAGGATCTTTCCATAAACGCGAACATTCAACATGTTTATGCCAGTTAGAAAAAAAAAGAAAGAAAGATTGTGGCTTGCATTTAAAAAAGCACATTTAATTATGTATTAATGAATACAGAGCTATGTTACATTGTTTCTAATATGTATCTGTCTAAAGTTCAGCTTTAGTCCTCATTGATACCTACAATGTAGGTGCATTTAGGGATTGCTGCCTCAGGAACTTTTGGTTGCCTGCAGCAGGAAACCCAAATCTGCTATTTACAAGTGTAGGGATCTAAAATGTTTCCAAATTCTTCTCCTACACTTTTGTGATTTGTTAGGGTAGATTAGTCAGCTTAGCTGTGCTGGCTAGTGTTCTCTAAGTGTACAGTGATTATTCTCAGTCACATGCTGTATCTGGTGTCCACCAGCAGGGTGTGCTAGAGACACTCCACATGAAGGATGTTTAATGCCTGGCCAATCAGTAGGTCTGGAGAGCCTGCTGTGCATGCTGGAAGAGCTATTAAATATCTGAGGCACTTCCTGGCACAGTCTCTTTCTCTCCAGCGTGTTTCCCTGTGAGGATGCCACAGTGATTCACTAAATTAGGCCCCAGGCCTGAGGGCCTAGGGGTATGGAAGATGTGAGGATCTCCCAGTCTGGGGGGTGTCCTTAGGATGCTGACTGCAATTGAGTGTTATCCTGGCCTAGAGAAAGCAGGCTGCAGGTGTCCCCCACAGAGATGGTGAGTGACGAACTGAGCTACGGAAGCAAACACTAGAGCCTTCCACTGCTGTCCTGCGTTGGTGTAATGACTGAGCATACACTAGAACCTCAGTTTCAAGAAGCCAGATTTACATGGTATCTGTCCAGTCAGTATAGCTGTATAGAAGAAGGAACCAGAAAGATATACATCTAAATAGAAGACCAGAGGAACATGTTTTGTTATACCAAAAAGGCTATCCTGTGCTCTCTCATCCTCCTATCTTTATTCTCCATGCACAAGCAGAATACAACTACCTAAAATATATTCCAAGTGACTGAAGCTCATTACTCTTATCCACTTCTGACCAGAATTGTACATACAGAAGGGTATGCCCAGGGACCATGTAATTCTCAACTGGGGGCCCCACTTGTATACTACAAGGCCCAGCTGGGTGGAGGCACTGTCGCTAAAAGATATATCCAGTCCCATAATCCCACTTAGCAGAGGCTCAGGGTTTTCAAGTTACCAACAGGTTGGCAGCGGAAGCTGATCGGTCATCTCATATGACCACCCCCCCCCCCCACAACAGGGCTACACAAGGACACCACAAGTGGCAGCTTTCACCCCTTTAAGTTAATGATCGGGTGACAGCGGCAGCATTTGAAAAGCGTCAGAATGCTGGCACACTGCATGTAATGAGAAGATTACATGCTCTACTACCCAGTGAATTAGACCAACCTCCTTGTGTCTTGAATCCCTCAGTTGTCAAAGTGCATCTAATGCCTCTAGTTTTATACATTAACAGTGGTTAACAATTTGGCATGTTAAAAGTCTTAAAAGCAAGGAGTTTTACCTCTTTGTAAATGACAAATACAGTTGGAAGGCTGGATTTCTTCTGTATCCTCAGCTCCTATGCAGATAGAGTGATGAGCTCTCAATCTAAAAGGCTGTGGGTGGAGCTAGGCTATTTATTGATAGGGCTGCCAATGGTGCCAGCATCTAAGCAGTTACAGCAGCGGTTATACCATATTATCATCAACTATTATCTTTGACAAGTTATTTTAAAAATAATAGATTTACAATTATGTTTACTACTAACGGCTTGTATTAAAGAAAAAAATAAATAAAATCTCACCAGAAAAAAATTGTGTCCCCTAAAACAAAAAGATAAAAACATTGCTATGGCAAAAATAATATAGGAACACGCCTGTACAATCTGCACAGGACTTTATAACTCAATATCCTTATCACTGCCCAAACATTTTCAGACTAATATAACATTGCATCCTACTTCTTATCCAGAGCATCAGGAGTTTGTATGCAGTTGTAGATTTTTATTACAGATTTAATTGTTACTTTTGTGCCTGCGTGCAAAGCTAATATTGCCAAAAATGACCTTACAGCAATTTGCATTAGAGTCTGGGACTCAGAAGTTAATTATTGTGATTTTCAACCTAACCTGCTGCACTAGGAAATGAATCGCGCTAACGGCTGGGTTGAAGTCTGCATGTTAGCCATCCAAATGTCACCGGAGAGGAGACAAAGGTCTCAGTGGAAATGACAGCTTCACGATGGATATAAAGTTTTATTCTGTCGACTGCCTTCAACATGCCTTGTTACTGACAATTTCCCCGCTTTACGAAAATACCCTTTTCATTGGCCCTCACTTCATCAAATCCCTGTCAGTTGCAGTCTATAAAATAATGTTTTGATAAAGTCTATCCCAAAGTATAGTAGTGTTGCACAAACCATTGGCGCTATATAATACTGTATAATAATAATATTAATAATAATAGTATTTTTTCAACAATTATTTGTATCATGCGGTATTGTGCTCACAAATATATTATATTTATGTAGATTTAATTATATTTATTTATTCATAGTAAATATATTTATTTATATTCATAATATTTTTTTATTTTTATTACATGCATTTATGTTTTATCTTTGAATCAAAAGTGGAAATGCTCAATTCACTTCTTGAGCTTCTTAGGTGAAATTCATTTGAAAAAAGTGTGTAGGGGGCGTGGCCTGAGCCGCTGAACATGGCAGACGTGTGCTGATTCAGCTCCTCTTCCTCTGGGCACCTGCCGCCAACTTTCTCTTTGAATTCATTGTATCGCAAAACATAATAAAACATATTGAAGAGAAAAAAGGGTGTAGTTTTTTCTTTGTATTTAGGGTAGCTTAGTTTATTTTATTAAAAAAGGCATATGTGTGTAAAATATATCTATCTATCTAGATATCTATCTAGATCTAGATAGATATCTATCTAGATATAGATCTAGATAGATATATATATATATCTATCTAGATATAAAACTGTGACATTCACTTGGTGAATTAATCACTGTACTGTAAAGCACCTGCACCAGGAAGATGCATCTGTAGTGAATGTTTCCTGAATGTTAGATTTACTTTTTTTTATCTACTGAGTGTCAGATTTACTTTATTTATACATATGCTATATTGATACAGTATATATACACTTTTTATTTTTCATTTTCTATCTGTGGGGGAAAAAAATTGAAAAAAAAAATGGATGGCATTGTGAAGGGATAGACCCGTTGTCAAGTTTTAATGCTTTTTGTGTCCTTGCCAGGTAGATTCTTCCCTCTGTTTGTCCTGGTGATCATTGTTACCAAGACAGATAGTGAGGGTAGATTTATATATTTTGAATTATCAGAGCAAAAGGTACTGCATTGGGGACAAATGTTCCGCTTCTGTCAGGCAGGAAGTGAAAGGGAAATCTCACCAGCAAGCAAAGCAAAAAAAAGTTGATAGAGATCATAACCCTTCCATAAATCTATTTGAAACTAAAACAATAAAACGTTTTGGCTTAAAGGAGAACTATGACATGAGTGATTTCCACTCACCTCATAGTTCTAAGCCGACCTGTGACAATGAGACTGTCACAGGTCGGCTCAGTAGATCGGGAGGTGAGAGAACACATACCGGGTTCCCTCACCTCTCGATCCTGTCACGGCTCTCTGCCGTGACAGGGGGAGAGGCTGGATTCCACTCTCC
>NW_017306277.1:676004-678679 GCF_000935625.1 Nanorana parkeri | reverse complement strand
TTAAAGGAGAACTATGACATGAGTGATTTCCACTCACCTCATAGTTCTAAGCCGACCTGTGACAATGAGACTGTCACAGGTCGGCTCAGTAGATCGGGAGGTGAGAGAACACATACCGGGTTCCCTCACCTCTCGATCCTGTCACGGCTCTCTGCCGTGACAGGGGGAGAGGCTGGATTCCACTCTCCCCGCTCCGATCTGCCAGCGCTGACTGGCGGAACGGACGGGGGAAGGGGCGGGTACAGCTGGCTCTGCCTCTAGATAGGCAGAGCCAGCTGTCACTCACGCAGCTGGGCGGATCCCGTCATCTAAGTCGGGATCCGCTCAAGGTGCGGCGTCTCAGTATACAGCGAGCTGTAGCTTGCGGTATACTGAGCTTAGGGTAACGGGAGGACGCTAGTTTGTGTCCTCGCGTTACCCCAAGGAGAACTATGGGGAAAAACACTGACCCCATAGTTCTCCTTTAACATACACTTTAATTTTGCATTCTTCCTTGATTCTAGTGTATTTTGATAGAATGGTGACATTTTCTTGAAATCTCCAGATTTTCTTAGAAATTTCAGGAAAATAAAAACTTTCAGGGTCTGATTACGCTCGGCCCCTCCTGGTTCTATGCCCCTCCTCTGTTATTCAAATGTCAGTAGCTCATCTAGGTAAACTATATACATTGCATGGATTTTGGCACACATTTTTTGTAGGTTCATACTTTTCTGTGTCCTGTAGAAAATGCGGTTCTTTTTCACACTGATTTTTAACCGCTTGCTGTCCGCCCGTTGCAAAAAAACAGACGGACAGCAAATTCACATTGGCGGGTTGCCGTAAATAGACAGCTTTTTTTTCTGCTTGCACACGCCCCCTACCGCGCGTGCACGAGCAGAAAAAACCCGTCTGTTGTACACAGCCATTACCGGCTGTTTCACATACAAGCGATTGGCGGCTCTATAGCCTGCTGATTGCTTGTATGTGCTGGCTGGCTGTGCGCTCCTAGTCCCCCTCCTTAAGTGCCACCACCCCCCCTCCTGTATCTTTACCTTCAGGCCCCATTCACACTGCGCGATTCGCAAATCGCGCGTTTGTCACGCGATTTGCATATTTTCAGTGATATCGCGCGATTTGTCGTGCGATATCGCGCAAATGCTTGCATTGAGCAAGCTAGAATCGCGGCAAAATCCGCTCCAAAAAGGGTCCTGCTGTAGCGACGCACGACCCGCGACAGCAGGACCCTTTGCCCCATTGCCAAGCATTGGAGAGCGATATCGCGCGGTAAATAGCCGCGATATCACGGGAATTACCGCGCGATACATCGCTCAGTGTGAACGGGGCCTCAATCCCGGGATCCGCTGCCCCATCTGTGGCCCAGGACCGGCTCAGGAGCGTGTCAACAGGAAGATGGGAGGGAGATCAGCATCTTCCTCCTTGCTCATCTTCCTCCTTGCTGATCTCCCTCTGTAGTTTGAATGCAGAATTCATGTGTATTACATCGTTTTAAAGACCCCTAATGTCCTCATAAAGTGGACCTGTCAGTGTGCCCTTGCTATTATATAGGGGGATTGTTATCCCCCTATGTAGCAATAACATTGAGTGTAAAAAAAAGTGAGAAAATGTCAAATAAAAAAAAGTAACATATAAAAAAAGTAAAAAAAAACCCAACAAAATGTTTTAAGTCCCCCACCTCCACGTTTACGCACATATAAACATAAATATGCGTCAGATGTACCAGCGAACGAAAATGACAATTGCGCTACACATGTTACATATCGCCGCGAACGTTGCAGTGAGAGCAATAATTTTAGGGCCATCAATCACTGATAACACTAAATGGATGAGCGGTGAAAGCTTTTAAAGCGTCGCCCATGGCCAATTTTGGGTATTGTAGTTTTTTGTGGTTTCGCTGGCGCACACAATTTTAAGGCTTGACATGTTTGGTGTCTTTTTACCCGATGTGACCCCGTCTTTTATATTTTACCAAAAAATTGGGTAATAATAAATGTTTTATAATTTAATATAGGGGGAAAAGTTTTTTTTTTTTCTGTAATGTTTCCTTACTATAGTAAAACATAAAAACCCCAGTGGTGATTAAAGACCACCAAAAGAAAGCTCTATCTGTCCCCAAAAAATGGTATAAAATTTATTTCAGTACAGCATTGCATGACAGAATAAATGTCAGTCAAAGTACCGCAGCGCTGAATACTGATAAATGGCCTGGAGAGGAAGGGGGTTTAACACCACGGACTTCACATGGTTAAATAGGAGAACCAACCTTTTCCTGGCCATATCCATGGCAGCGCTGACCATTGGGTGTTAGCTCCAATTACCCCTAGATGACAGGAACCAAAAGGGTTAAACATGACCTAACCCTCTCCATAAAAGCCCCTCCTCCAGCCGGCTTCCCCAGTCTTTTTTGTTCCTGTCCCCCCTAGGACAGGGTTATACTTGTGTACTAAAGCAAAGGAATATGAAGTCATGGAGTTCTGGATGGCCTCAGGGGAGTTCAGCCTCTCTCCCCTGGGAGGTTCCCAAGACTCGGCCCCGAGCAAGGGTGTCCCCTTGGGAAGAAACAGCTTTCATTTTCGGTCTGAGGTATCCTCCTCATGAAAGCCATGTTTTTATATTAAGCCTGCGAAATTTTCAGTATGCGGAATGTTGCAGGGGCAAGGTAAGCCTGTGGGGGATAA
>NW_017306277.1:604497-675941 GCF_000935625.1 Nanorana parkeri | reverse complement strand
AGTCAGCCGATTTCTGTCAAGACTGTACGACCCCAGGGCGGAGGGCCAGGACGTCTTGTCGCATCCATGGAACTGCGAACTGGCTTACATTTTCCCTCCCTTTCCCATGATCATGTCAGTGCTCCAGAGGATACGCAGGGAGAAGGTGAAAGTTATTGCGGTGGTCCCTTATTGGCCCAGACGGCCGTGGTTCCCTCTCCTGATGTCTCTCAGCATTCAGGCACTCAGCCATCTGGTGCAATCTCAGTGGTCTTATGAGAAAGGCTGCATCATCTGCATCCCAGACAAGTCTTCGGGAGTATTTCATCTACTACTATTGCAGTGGAGACCAGAATGTGGCTTGTATCTTATTGTAGACTCACAAGAAAAGCAGGAAGCCAACCATAGAAGTAGGAAAATAAACATGATATCATAACGTACAGCAAAGTCGTACAGAGTGTCTTCAGGGTGCCTTATGAAACAGAAGGAACATTTTACATTTTTGATGATTTAAGAATATTTCAGTGTGTTCAGACAGAGATAGAAAGGTATTTTTTAATAACATTAAATTATAATATGACATGTGTAGCAATTAAATAACATGTATACGTTTTTAGTGAATGCAGGGTTTTGCTTTAATGTGTACTTCTTTTTTATTGCTAATTTTTAATATATCATATTTTGCCCAGGGAAATCAAGTTCTGATACCATAGTTTCATATATAGTTCCCTGATTCCTCTAGGATACAAGTAAAATTATATTGTAATCTTGTTTTATTAAGAACTGTGGCACTAATGGAAAAAGGATTGTGGAGAGGTAACATTATGTAATGTGGTTAGTAATGGAAAAATTACACTTGACATAAAAAGCTCATCAGGTGATTGTTTTCTGGCTGTCTAGCCTGTTATGACTTCTCCAATAACTTAAAACAGAACTAAGTTTCACTACTTAACCTTCAGTCCAGTGATGTAATGTTCACAAGCTCTGGACATCTTCTGGATGCTGCATATTCCACTATCTTGATTGACCAGCCCAGGATGACATACAGTCATGGCCAACAATAATGGCATCCCTGCATCTCTGTCAGATAATGCACCACTTTGCGCAGAAAATTGTCGCAATTATATCTTTTGTTTGTATTGGTATGACAGAAAATTACAAGCTTTTTGACAAAACAAAATGACAGCTTTTTGGTAAAGCCAATCATTCTACTGTTTTCAGAAAAAGAAATGAGGCCTTTAAAGAAAAATAAATACAGTCCCTACAGTCAAACATGGTGGAGGTTCACTAATGTTTTGGGGTTGCTTTGCTGCTTCAGGCACTGGATGTCTTAACTGTGTGCATGGCATTATGGAATCTGAGGGCTACCAAAGAATTCTGGGGTGCAATGTAGGGCCCAGTGTCTGAAAGTTGGGTCTTCGTCAGAGGTCTTACAGCAGGACTCAAAAAGCACCCACACATCAAAAAGCACCAAGAAATGGTTTCAAACAAAGCACTGGAGAGTACTGGACTGACCAGCAATGAGTCCAGATCTAAATGGAGAGATCTCAATACAGCAGTTGGGAAAAGGAACCCTTCCAATCTGAGAGACCTTTAGCAGTTGGCGAAAAACTACGGTAGAGAGGTGTAAGAAACGTATTGATTGTTACAGGCAGCGAACAAACAAAAGAAAAAAACATGAGAATGCCTAAACATTTGTAATTGGAACAATTTTCTGCGCAAAGTGGTGCATTATCTGACAGAAATGCAGGGGTGCCAATATTGTTCGCGACGACTGTAACTCAGCTGATCTTCCCTATGCATTTGTGCTGTCAAAAGAAAAAAAAAACAGCAGATGAGCCTACACATGTGCCCTGTCAAAGTCACATGACTGACTCTCCTTAAAATAATGAGCACGTTCTGCTCCATTCAGCAAAGAGGACTCGATTGGGCTTTCTGGCTACACACTGCAGCCTTATTTTTTGAATAGAATGGTCTGTGGCATTTGTTGTGTATCGGTGCATAAAGAGATATCTACTCTTCAGTATAAATGAGCCCCACTGTGTCTCAGTATTGAGTAGATACAAATGAATTAAAGCAACCACTGGTTGGGTCTTTCTGACTGCAAACAGAAAACGTTTTGCTATCTATAATGACATAAAAACCCACAGTGTTCCTCTTAGCCTAAAACCATGAAATAATAGCCTGTATCTTAGGAGATTTGTACTTAGCAATTTTGGGAGCAATCAGTTGTAATGGGAAACAAGAGATACTTTTATTAATAATGCAATTTAGCAATGGCAATGTGCTGTATTGAAGTATGTGGATTGTAAATTTTAATGATGGTTCTTTGTACCTTCAATCTTGCACTATCATGCACAACGTTCAAGGAACGGTCAAGTAATGTAGATGCTACTTAATGGTACACTCCAACAGAATGTGGAAATGTATTATGGACGCACAGGGGAAACAGCACAACTGTCTATGGCTTTTGGTGTCCTCCCTGCTTTTTTAAATCTCATGGTCACCTGTGTCCAGCTGCATCTGAAGGTGTGATTCAGTTGTGCAAGGGTTCCCAGCTAACTCCAGTGTAGTGATACACATTTTTCATTCAATTTCTATTCATACACATGTGTTCCTTCAAAAAGAATTAATTTAGGCCTCTGCTCTGCCCCATCTATATTCGATTGCAAGGGTGACCAACTTCACCCCTCCAGCTGTGTTTTAACTACAAATCCCATAATCTCTTTGCCTCTTGGAGTCATGCCTGTGGTTGTCAGAGTCTTGCAATTCCCTAATGGGACTTGTAGTTCTACAACAGCTGGAGGGCCAGAGTTGCCCACCCCTGGTATAGTGTAACCAGGGTTCTGGTGGAATCCTGGGTTCCTCCAGAGATTGCCACGGTTGCCTTGAGCCATGAGCAGTATCTACCTCTCAGATATGTAACCACTGACATCAATGATCTTTTTAGCTCTTAGTAAGGGGGAAATCCTTCACACTGACCACCAATGTAAGGGACATTCTTTACAATTGCCATCATGCTAATGCAGAATGAGCTTTAGATATAATAATTGTTGTCAGGGGTTCTATCAGACCTGGTAGTTATTTTTAAGGTTCCTTAAGGTTAAGGTCAAAAAGGCTGGTCTAGTGGAAGCATTATGCAGGTGGAGTTGTAAATATAGGGTGAATGGTTACAGACCCCAGGTCAACAATAGGCAAAGTGAAACCCAAACCAAGTGGAGTTTCTAATTTAAGCAGTTTTATTTAGACATAAGTAACCCCTTAGTAAGTGGTAATCATCCTAATTGATATAGAGGACCTCAAGTTCATACCCTGACATCACCAAAGGGAATATATATGTTATATTACATAAAACTGTCAGAGATGATGAACATAGTACTAGGCATGTTTAGAGACATGATACAGGAATGTTGGACACTGAGAACATGATGAAGTAGATAGTCAGAGACTTGGGACCTGTTACATACAACTGCAAGAGATTACTGCCAGTACAGTCCAATTACCAAATCAATACTCCCACATTTGTACTCCTCAGAAATTAAAAAAAGCACCACATTTGTTTTTCCTCTCTGCTAGATCCATTATATAAGCTCAAAAGGAAACATGCCTTAAAGAAGAAAAGATAATGTGCAGCTAAAGTGAAAAAGGAAAGTTTGAATGAAATAAATGAAGGAGTATTCACTGGCAAGAGGATACCTTAACTGCAGGTCCCTGGGGAACAACGATAATGCACCAATTCACTGGAAATGTTACTAATTATCTGCCTGCATTTACACTAACTTAATATTGGAGGTGGTGTTGAAAAGGTATAGGTAAGGGTAAGGGTAATGTGTCCTGCTGCCTTATTACTGTCCCCCTACTACAGGTTCACTCTGAATTCCAGACAAATGCTAAATACACAGATAAAAACATATAAGGGCTATTTGGCCTGTCAGAGGATTTGCATTTGAAACACAGCACATCCCAGTCTGGCAGGACAGGAGACCTGATTTTTCTCTGCTGCAGTAACGTAACACTTTGGCTCTTAAAAAATACCACTACAGTTGTTGTCCTTTAGTACCACAGTACTGTTGGTTATGTGTTTAGATGAAGCACTGAGATCTTGAGGAATGCTGAATTAAGTTTTACTTGCTTAGAAGAACATTGTATGCATGTATATATACAGCACCGTGCAGGAAACATATAAAAAGGGGGTAAAAAACTTCCTGAGTATCATAGATAAGCATGTGCATAGAAATTGACATTGCACTACAGCGCCATCTACAGCTCAAAAGATATATCTGTATATGCTGTTGCAGTCCCAACAAGTAAAACTGATTGACTCCTTTTGCTCCTTTTCCTGCATGGAGCTCTGCTGTACAAGTATTGCAAGATACTGGATCCAAGTCAAATATAATTACACTGCTTACATTAAAAAAAGATTTATTTTTTTCACCTAACTTTATTGCTATCACACAGGAGCTAACAAGCCCCTTTGTGCTAGCATTCAAATAATTAAATTGATGTAGCAAAGAATATAAATCTGCAATAATTTGTATCTTTTACATATATCTAGAGTTCAGTTTTAAGCTACCCATAGACATGTGATAAACGACACCTCGTTAATGGTTTTTGACCAAATTGGACAATGTGGGAAAAGGGGATAAGTCAGGATAGAATCCTATCCAGATTGCATTTTTCTCCAAGGGAAAAGTGTTTCTGACAATGTCCAGCCACATCACTCATTCCTTCTTCATTTACTTGAACCTGAATAATTAACTGAACATCAATGCTCAAGTCTGTAAAAAATAAATCAAAGCAACCAGACTTCCTGTATTTTTCTTGAAGACATTTTGCTGGTCATCCGACTAGTGTTCTCAAATCAGAATTGAGAAATCTAGTCGGATGACCAGTGAACGTCTTCAAGAAAAATACAAGTACAGTTGCTTTGATTTGTTTTTTACAGATTGAGCATTGATGATCAGTTAATCATTCAGGCTCAAGTTCAAGGTTCAAGACTTTGATTGGATTTGTTGGTTTGCTTTGATTTACTTTTTACAGATATACCATGACCTGGATGAATGAGAACCTTCAAAGGCTTCAATGCTTAAGAACCTGATGGACAACAGTGATGCTTCATGGAGGCTGAAGAGTGCATGTATGCCTGGGCAACCTGGAAAAACCCTCATTAGCTCTAGGGCGTGATAAATTGTGTGTAAGTATCCAAACATTGCTCCTCGGAAATGCGACTGGATCTAAAATATTATATCAGTGGTTGCAAACACCTGGAATGTTTTCAAATATGTCCGTACATCTTGTTCCTAGATTTCTGATTTACACCACGTTTGGGCTTATTGGTTTCTTTAAGCGTTCATTCTTTATTTCAGGTACCATTATTTCTTAAGAGAACATAGTGGAATGCTGTGTGGCAGGACCCTTCCACCAGCAACATATTGTTCCCTTTAATTTCTTCTCATTTCCCCTCTTCCCTCCTGTTCTTGGCTTGGTTATAGATTTATTTGTTGAAAATTGAAGCTACTAAGATTAGGTTCTATGTGACGATGATTTATATGGTTTCTCTATTTCACAATCCATGGTAGTTATCAGCCTATTGTTTGCAACAATGGGACCTTATTTTCTCGCCGTTTTTAAGGTTCGTTTTCGTGTTTGTGCTCACTGCGTGGTGGGTGAAAGCTTTCCTTTCTGAAAATTACTCTATTACTAATCACAGTGTTAGGAAAAAAACTGTCAAAAAAGCCATTGTCTAATGTCAGTCAGTTTGAAGTAATATTGAAAAAATGGATTGTTGTAAAACAAGAAAGGGAAAAGTTAATGAGGTATGTTTTCTGTAAGTACATCTACAGGTAGTCAATTTCATCCCATACCCTTGCGCGTAATGAAAAACCTTCTGTAGTGTTAACCCTTTGTGCTGACAATCCAGACTTCTCATTAAACTTGTAGTTTAATGATGTGCTGAAACATGGTCTGTAGTGTTAACTCTCTGGAGTGAGAATCAAGAGATCTCATTATTCTTGTCATTTGGAAACTACTTTAAAATACTTCTCAAAGCAAACCTTTAGCAATGATATATACTCAGTAAATTAAAGTGGAACTACAGGCAAAACAAAACAAAAATAACAGAAATGGTTCAATCTATCAGAAGCATGCAGCAGCCTTTGTTTTTCTGAGTCCACTAGACTCATTACCTGCTGATCCTGCCAGTAGATCTGCATACATGGGAACTACACGGAATCAACCTTGCAATGCAGGAATTTGTTTTTCTGAGGCCTCCTGTATCATTTGTATTACCTGTTGATCCTAGAAGATCTGCATACCTAGGAACTTTCTGGAATTGAGCCAGCAATGCCAAAATCTAGAATCAATTGCCGGGTCATTACCAGAATCATGCAATTTTCAGGGATGACAATGTTTGTAAACACCACAGTGTTCATGATGCATTTCTCATTCGTACCTGTTCACTATACCAACATCTGACTTTTAGATTTCTACTGCAATATGACCACTAGATGTGGCCCAGAACCATAGAAATTGCCTTTTATTATTATTATAATTATACAGGATTTATATAGTGTCAACAGTTTGCGCAGTGCTTTTCAATATAAAGAAGACATTACAGTTACAATGCAAATCAAGACAAGATGGTAAGGAGAGCCCTCCCCGTGAGAGCTTGCAAGTAAGACAGAGGTGGTAGCTGCGTGGGAATGAATCGTTTGAGAAAGTGATAGTTCAGTGGTTAAATTGAGGTGGGATAGGCTTCCCTGAAGGGAGGAGTCTTCAGGGATAGCCCTATGCTCTTGGGCTACATCTTGTGGCCATAATGTGGTTATATGTTCATAGAGAGAGTGAATGTTTTATAAATACACCCCTATGAGTTGCAGGAACAGGACTTGAGGGGATATCTTCCCATGGAGGAATCTGTTCTGGTGACAACTGAGGGAAATTCCATTTGGGTAGATCTCTTCTACTTCCTGCTGGCTGTTTGAGACAAGGAACATAGGCAAGTCCCACCATGTTCTCCAATAGAACACATACAGAAAAAAACCCTTGACCAGTACTTACTCTACCCACAACTAAAACAATGGTCAGAGTTGTACTTTAAGGAAGACGCCAGGACACACAATCCTTCATACTGATCATTTCATCATTTTGCAGTTTCTGAAAGCAGTGATTTTGCTTACCGGGACTCAGAGCTACCCTCTGCTCCCAAACAGAGAGTTTTTATGCATCTTCTCTGTGACGAGCAGACATGTTCTGCAAATAAGAGCTGAGTAATAGCACCTTCTCACCCAGTAACAGTAAAATGAAGAAATTATTTTTCCTGCCTGCATGCATGCATAGAATCAGGACACGTGTATACAAGGCAAGGCCAGCACGTACGCAGTGAAGCACAAAATGACCTTACATAAACCCCATTTCTATGAAATGCTCATTTTTATCTCTTCTTTCTCAGTTATAGAAAGAGTCTGACACAAAATGACAGTATATTCCTTAACTACTTTCTTAGAGGCTGTTTTATTAAAATTGGAGGAACAAAATGAGCACAAAATTAGAGTTGTAGCCAAAAGCAACAAATTAGGTTTAATGTATCCTTGTATGGAATCATCAAACAAGGATTCTGAATGGTCACTATAGGCAACAACTGCAGTTTTGTGCTCACTTTATTCTTTCTGGGTTTTTTTACTTAATAAGTTTTTATTCAAAAAAATTTAACAATACATAAGTATCAAACAAGTGGGTGATTAAGACCAATCAAGTACAAAGATACAGTGTACAGGCATATGGTAGATAAGTGGGTCAGCCTTGGAAACTGTGTTCCCAAGTCCGCCCATATGCAGATGGCTTTGTACCTGTAAGTAATGATGGGTCCAATAATCCCCTTGGGTAGGAGGGACCTGAATGGAGGGGAATGGGGGAGGAAGAGGGGGAGAGAGAGAGAAGAGATGGGTAGAGAGACTAAGAGAGGAGTCAGGGAGGAAATGGAGCGATAAGTTTAGTAGTTCCATTGGTGGAGAGAATTGTCAGGTGGCTGTTTATATGAATGTGTAAAAAAAAAAAAAAAGGAAAAATGTACATGGGATGTAGGTACCCAGTAGTGAGATCAAAGTGATTTGTAATGGTCTGAGTCCATATACACAAGCCAGGGCGTGCAAATTTCGTGGAATGCAGCATGTCTATCGTGCAAGTGTGCCGTCAGCATTTCCAGGTGCATGATACGACATAGTTCCCCCGTCCACTCCCTCACCGTAGGAACCCTTGTCGAATTCCAGTGTCTCGGGATGAGAGAACGGGCTGTCAAAGCGGGAAAAGAGCGATTCTATGTCCTTTTTCGTCGGTAGGTGAGTAAGGGCTCTTCTGAATTCCCCTTCTTCTTGGTCTTCGTCTGATGAGGCGGCAATGTGGTGAGAAGAGGTGGGAGAGTCATCTGGGCGCAACTCTGAGTGTGCTGGAGAGGCATGTCCTCCACGTGGAGACACCATGTTGCTAGGCCGACGGCCGGTTGAGTCCTGTGCACTCTGAAAAAATGTTTTCATGTCCGACTTAGCTTGTCGAGCGGGTGTTTGCTTGGAGCCCTGAGGTTTTTTCTTAGATGTGGGACCCATATCACTCAGCAAGAATGAAGTAGATAGGCAGATATAGCAGATGCCTGGCCCGTATTGCAGGAGCTAGTGAAAGCTGCTGCCGATCGCCGCCATGAGCAAGCTCCGCCCCCCTATTCTTTCTGTTTTTCATCAATCAGTCCCTTGAATGAATTCTAGTTATCAGGCTAGCAGACTTATCCTGGCTGATCGAATATTGTTTTTCTGAGATGGAACTGTCTAAAAATTAGATAGTATACTCCAGGGGTAGCTAAACTTTGGCCCTGCAGCTGTGGTGAAACTGCAAATCTCATTATGCATCCGCCTCTCAAAGTCATGACTGTGGTTGTCGGAGTCTTGGAATGCCTAATGGCATTTGTAGTTTAACCATAGCTGGGGGCTAAAATTTGGTTACCCCTGATATATTCTCTTATCTAGTCAGTGGCATCATAGGTGGCAGGGACCTTACCCTATAATTTCATGCATTGCCTCTCATTAAAGATTGAATGAATGCTTTGCTGAGAAAAGGCCATTGACAAAAGGGTGGAAAGAACTGATGCATGCACTTGCATAGTGAACTGGCCCTAAGGACCACTTATCTGGAGATTAGAGAACTTATGAAAATTTGAATAATTTGTGCTTCGTCCAGAATTTTACAGATACAATATATTATTACAAAGCATTGCAGAACAGCATTGCAGAACAGCAAATGATGCAACATTGTGCTGAATAATTTGGTAAGATCCTGATGAGGGCCAAAAAACATCTTGAGGCACTTTTAAAATTCTACCACAAATGCTAAGACATAAGGGTTGGACCTGGTGGCACCAGTAGTTAAGCTAACGGTGATCAGACAATAGAAGAAGTATATATAAGGAAGAAACAGGCTTTAAAGTGGCTTGTAGTTCCTTTCTCCCAAAAGACTCTTGAAAATCTCCAAATTATTATTCAACTCTACTCCCTACCTGTATACTGAGTCAATCAATTGATTTACCTTGCCGAGCCAGAATCTTAGTAAGACATTTTTGCAGAGCAACTCCGCATGATCCAGCTTAAATCCTATTGGGGTGAATCAGTCCGATTAGTTCCCAGAAAAACAATGTTGCTGACTTGAATCAATCCCAAGAGCCTGCCCACACACTGGGGTTGATTTACTAAAGGCAAATAGGCTGTTCACTTGCAAGGGAATTTGCACTTAGCTTAGTGAATGTGCAAATTCACTTTGCAGAGAATACCCAATCAGGAGCAAGGAAAATTAAAAAAAAAAGTATTTTTGTTTGCATGTGATTGGACGATGTAAGTCAGCAGAGCTTTACCTCATTCACTAAACTAACGGGGGACATCCTTTGCAAAGGAAACAGCCTATTTTCCTTTAGTAAAGCAACCCCACACTGTGTAGAGAAAAGGCTTTTGGGATGATGTGACGTGGAGTAAAATAAGCTGTTTCTTGCTATAGGAAAAGGAACATGAAACCTGGGACATGATCTAAAGAAAGGGGCAAGGAGGGAGGTTTGAGGGTAAATTTAGGCCATGTTTACAGACATTTTTTAATATACAGCTCAATCTTGTATGCTAGTTTGCTCAATGTACATTGTGAATAGCTAACCTTTGGGCACTGTAATTACACATGGTGGCCTCACTGCATTGATATTTCACATTGGAAAGTTGCTGGTACCTCTAGCCGAACACCTGCAATTAAAATATTATGAACAGCTAACATTTAGGAGTATAGAACTCCACGTATCCCAACCCCACTTTGTCCCTACCCCCATGCATGCATTGTCCTCTTTCACACAAAAACAATGTTGCTCACACACAGTGTGTAGGGAAAGGGCTTTTGAGAAATGTCGTTCTGGGGATGTACCTTCATGAATCAGAACTAACCTCCCAGCAGCTGCCCCTGTAAGAGTGCTATAAGCCTTGGGATGATGTTACGAGGAGCAATAAAATCTATTTCTTACAATAGTAGCAAAGTAAAAGAGAAAATATTCCTGGGACAAAATGGGGGGAGGGGGAGTGGGAGAATAAATTTAGGCCATGTTTACACAAATCATTTAATATACAGCAGACATCTCAATCTTGTATGCTTATTTGCTCAATGTATATGCACATGGTGGCCTCACTGCATTGGTATTTCACATTCAAAAGTTACTGGTAGCTCAAGCATAATACCTGCAATTAAAATATTGTGAATAGCTAACCCTTGGGCACTGTAATTATTAGAATTATTCAGCAATTGTACTCTTTTCATTTTTTTTTTTTGTTCACACTGAAATCTATAGTTTTGTCATGCTCCATCTTTGTAGCTTTGCGATGACTGCAACTCACCTTAATATCACTGTTTGACATTCGGAGATTCTCCTGAGAGGAGGGAAATCATTCTGAAATGAGCTGTACAAAGGTTATTAAACTGACAGTTAAAATTCTAGTCCTGTCCATTTTCCTTTACCCCTAATTAAATGTCAAGAAACATGATATGGAATTTTCATTGTATCTATAATTAACATTTCCAAAGCCACAGGGTTATGACACCCATTGTAGAAGATGTGCTCATTTTTTCTTTTCTAATATAAAACAATTTAAACTTCTTTAGGTTATAATGTCCATTGTTAACTTAAAACCTTCCTGTTAGTGTCTTTAATTGTGTGAATAAGGTAAAGTACTATTTAACGGCACAGTGAATTATCATATTTGCAGAGGCTCTCGGCTCACAGGATGGATAATTAAAGGGGTTTTCTAGTTCAACTGCAACATTTTCCAATCCCCTCCTGAACCTCTTGATAACTGAAATATAAAAAGTAATAATTTTGCTAAACACAATTTATCCTGCGGTATCCTCGCTGCAACTGGTCTTTCTTTCAGTGTTTACATCGTCCTGCATGTGAGTGGGTAGGCATTACAGCCAGATCTGTCTTTTTAACACTTTAGTGACTATTGTAATATGTCTCAAGCATTATAAGGACTTGCGAGCTTGCTGGCTTTATTTTGCTTTTTGGGGTTTGTAGAGCAGCTTGGAAAAATGTGAAATTAAATGTATGCAATTGAATTTGGATCTTATGGAGTAGTGTTTATTTGCATGCGTTTTTACATTTGTCTGTCTGCTTTGTGCATTAGGAAAATCTACCGCTCCCCTCTGACAATCAGATTTGAGGCCTCGTTCACACCATCCTCACTGGATCGCATTGAGGCCAGCTCAGTTTGTTGTGGTGTGGGAGGGGGTCGTGGCGGTGCAGTGAAGTGAATGGCACCACAGCCACGCCCTCCAGACGCAATGTGATTGGCCGCACTTGAACGCAAGGCACATCAATGCCTGCGGTCCGGTCAGAAAAAAATAGTGCTTGCAGAATATTTACTGACCGGACCGGATCGCAGGCATTGATGTGCCTTGTGTTCCCTTGCGGTCGATAGCATTGGGGCTGGAGGGCGTGGCTGCGGTGCCATTCACTTCACTGCACGGCCATGCCCCCTCCCGCCCCACAACAAACTGAGGCGGCCGCAATGCAATGCGGTCCAGTGCTTTGAGGCCACAATCGGGCCTGGAAGGCACTGAGGTTAATGTGAACGGGGCCTGAACATTTACTATCTTCTGGTCATTGTTCAGCATTGCAGCTTAGGTTTCTGCTGTGCACATCTGTCCCAATTATGAGTACTTGATAGACTGCTTGACATTCAGCCTGTGCCTGATTAACAGGTGAATCTGTCTGCTCATTCTCTGGACTCAGGTTTGTCTGCTTTCTTTGTGTTAATTACATGGGTCATTCCTGCATATACTGTAGCTTTTGCTGTGTATGTCTGGGCATATTCTGATCATCAGTCTGTTATGTCTATTGTGTGTGCCCTATACATCTAGATTGTTTATGATCAGTTAGTCTGTGCCTTAACTGACCATCAGCCTGCTGACTCTGCCCTGATCTGCTGTTTGCTCTGACCATCTGTCTGAGGACTCTAGTATCTTGTAAGTTGGATGTGACCCTTTGTGACATATTTGATCCCCCCACAGTCTGAGACATCCCTCTTCCCATACAAGTGAATGTGTATGCAAATAAAAGTAACTCAAAACCAACTTAAAATGTCATGGAAGCAGCTGATTACTCTAGTAAATGTCTTTTATTGCATTAAAAAATTATGTAATTCCAGCTGAATTTCCAAGAGTCAAATTCCTCTCCTATCAAACTAAAAGTGTGGTAAGAGGGGGTTTATTTGGGCCCATAACAGTGCCTAATGCCTGTCAAAAAAAATCTACTTGTCAAATACTAAATATCTGTGTGTCAAAACACATATTACCCCCAACCATAAAATATATGCAGTTCACAACTCATTTTTGATTCAATATCAAGAAAATATTTTACCACCTGCAAACAATGTTCGTGAAATATATATATGAATAAAGAGACTCAGCAGTACATATAACTTAATAATCACCCTCCTGTAGAGTAAGATCCTCAAACTTATGACAACCATATTGTCTCTAGTATTAGATCAAAGATTCACCGCATGTGGTTGCAGAAAAAAAATCTATGAAATTACATTTCTCACTGAAACTATCAGTGTCAAAACACTGCTAGGAGCTAGGTGGTTTCTCTGCACTTTTTAATGTGTCTTCAGAAGTATGTCAAAAGTTGAGGTTAGTGGATGTGGCACCACAGATATTCTCATTCAGTGGATAAACGTTTCCTCAAGGTGAAGAGCACCAACATGCAGGGGTCTTTGGCAGTGTGCCTAGCCATTTCAGAAAAATCAGTATTTGCACTGCATCTGTAGCAGTGCATCGGTCATTAGGCAGGAACCATGCTGTGAAGCACAAAGGTGGACCTACCATACACTTTATTTCATGTGAGCCTATAAAAGGTTTACTTAAGTTTAAGTTTTCCACTGAAGGGTTCTGTTAATGCTACATATTGCAAAGACATTTTAGACAACTGGATGCTTCCAACCTTGTGTCAAAAGTTTGAGGAAGGCTCTTTTCTGTTCCAGCATGACTGTGCCCCTGTGTACAAAGCCAGGTCCATAAAGACATGGTTTGATGAGTTTGGTGTGGAAGAACTTGGATTTCCTGCAAACAGCTCTGACCCCAAGCCTGTTAAACACCTTCGGCATGAATTGAAACGCCAAGGCCCTCTCAACCAACATTGGTATCTGACCTCACTCTTTTGGCTGAATGGGCACAAAACCCTACAAACATAATCCAAATTCTTGTTGAACACCTTCCCAGAAGGCTTTTATAGCCACAAAGGAAGGGATGGTGGGGACTCCATGTTAAGGCACATTTGGAACAGGATGTCCAACAAGCTCATATAGTTGTGATGGTTAGGTGTTCACAAACACTTGGCCATAAAGTGTATCCAACAAGCTCACATACAGTAGTTGTGACGGATAGGTGTGCACAAACTCTTGGACATAAAGTGTATATTACTTCAGGCATATAAAACAGTGCTTAGTGTATGCCAAAAATTATTTAACATGCCCCAAATGCAGCTCGCTGAGGACCATTGTCAATGATCGACTTCAATCCTCCGAGGCTCAAAACTTTTTTTTTGTCCTGTAATGATAAAGTGACCCTGTAACATATTTTTTAAACCAAGGCCATGGGGGTGATTTACTAACCTAAACACACGCACACACCAGGTGCGTGTGATTTTCACACAGCAAAACGTATTTATCAACCAAAAAGTCTCTAAAAGCATATTTCCACTAATGTCATATATGGAAAAATCATGCACATGATGCATATATAATGCTGCTTCATAGTTTAGACAAAAATGGTTAGCTCATGCATTTACATTCCTGCATTCATCAACGCAAGCAACACAACATAGAGCTAATTTACACAACATCACCTTGCAATTCATGCTTGGCTTTGCACAACACACCTGCTGGTTGTGTACACACTACAAAGGTGTTTAGATTCCACCCATAGATCATGCTGGGAGGGAACACACTACAGAGGTGTATACATGTTCGTGGTGTGTTTATAAGGTTAGTAAATCAACCCCCATATGTCTAAAGAAAAGCCTGTATACTTACCTTTCCTTAGTCCCCTGAAGTCTTTTGAATGTCTGCTGACACTTACAGGTGTGTCGATCTCTGTGGTCCCCCACAACTCGCACTGATTCCTTCTGTTGAACTCACAATGCTGCAGGGGAAAGCACATGAGGTCAGCAAGAGTAAACAATGAGAGCTGCAGGGGACCACAACAGTCTTCAAATAACCATTTCAAGTGACTGGAGTGGACTTCAGCAATGCAAAAGAAAGGTAAGTATGCAGGCGTTTCTTTAAAGTTATGGCCGAGATTATCAAATAAAACCAATTCCCAGTAAATATCTTGGTACTTACTGAGTTCTGGGTTATACCTGCAGTGGCCCCTTAAATGAATCTGCTTGATTCTGGAATTCAACACCTTATAAATGTGTAATATCTATGTCTCTGCGCCTAAAGTTGATTTGGTAGTGACTGAATCAAGATGGCCATAGACAATGACATCTGCTGAAGAATGAACTGTCTACGAGTCACCTGAGAGAGCTGCAGATAACTCCGGGGCAGCTTCACTGGCAGAAAAATCTATAACTAATAGAACTTATAGTAGCAGCAGGATGAGAGGACCCGCCAAGTGCTTACTTCTATCACCCAACACAGAAAAACAAACGGCCAGCTGGTTTCAGGGGAAGCTAAATCTTTTGACTTTGCAGACAACATAATATTTCTGGCAATTAGAAAAGTACCTTGCAATAATTAACTGCTCATTAGTTTATTTCAAAAAGCCCAGATTACATCACATTTTATGTAGCAGTCTAATTAGGGCATTGATTTATTCAGCTATCCGAGCACATTTGGCTTCACCGGGATTGCACAAATGCCGCTTCAAACATGTCATATTGTTTCCTGCTGATGATAAAGTGATTATATTGTGTGTCCTTACCAGCAGGTGATAGAGAGCATAAATTTAAGAAACGTGTCTATTGAGACAGGCCAGGAAACTGCGTAATACTTGAATATACTTTCAAACATGAGCAGGAGAATGCTTAAAGGAGAATTATGGGGTCAGTGTTTTTCCCCATAGTTCTCCTTAGGGTAACGGGAGGACACAAACTAGCGCCCTCCCGTTACCCTAAGCTCAGTATACCGCAAGCTACAGCTCGCAGTATACTGAGACGCCGCAGCCGGAGCGGATCCCGACATGGACGTCGGGATCCGCCCAGCTGCGTGAGTGACAGCTGGCTCTGCCTATCTAGAGGCAGAGCCAGCTGTACCCGCCCCCGTCCGTTCCGCCAGTCAGCGCTGGCAGATCGGAGCGGGGAGAGGGGAATCCAGCCCCTCCCCCTGTCATGGCAGAGAGCGGTGAGCGAACCCGGTACGTGTTCGCTCACCTCCCGATCTACTGAGCCGACCTGTGACAGTCTCATTGTCACAGGTTGGCTAGAACTATGAGGTGAGTGGAAATCACTCATCTCATAGTTCTCCTTTAATATAGAACCAGATAGTTGTAAATCTTTGCCCAGTAACAGTTATTTCTTCATAAAACATTTCCGTATTACTTAGGCATTACCTACAGAAAAAAGTACATGTTTATACCATGGCAGGCAGAGACAGATACATACAAAAAGTGGGTGTAAACATTTTTTAGAAACACCTAACCGTATATTAAAGTATATATAAACACATTCACTAAAATCTAATTTATGGTTTTACATATTCATGTTATTTTATTTTAAATCAGTAACATTCATTAAAATAATACTTGGGGATTCTGCCTTGACGAAGTTCTTTTTTTTTAAACACTTCTTGTTATAGGGTGATAACTCTCTGTCCCTGTTTTCCAATTTTTCTCCTGTATTGTCATCCTGTCACACAGGCTTCTGAAGGAGACTGCAAGTGGCTGTATCAACACACACTAAAATCATTCAATTAGAGTTTATATTTACTTGAATGTAAAATACCCAACAAAAGTGTCATCTCTTTGAGGGCTCTTACACACTGTGGCAGTGTAGTACGAGGTTGTGACCCCTAAATGCTCAGTGTACTGAATAGCCTGCTACATCCAAAGCAGTATGTTCGCCTTGTACGAATATATGAACAGTTCACAGGTAAGTTCTGATGGCTTTAAAAGAAGAGTACCTCCTGGCTAATGAAGTTGTTTAGCCAGTTCTCAAGTTAGAGGCTGGCACCACAGGACTTAACACGTCCCACTGGTTTTCACATTACTCCCACTTCCCTTGTCAGGTCCTAAGCCTTGACAGGAATACTCATACACATTTACACTCAAGGCCTTAGTATCTACAGGCTTTATTGTTTAAAGTGACATTAAAGTCTCTCCCCCCCACCCATGCAACTTTAAGTACTTACCTTATGTGATGCCTCTCTTGATGTGATCATCTTCTTCCTTCAACTCGCTTACAACAGCCCCTCCAGCGCTGTTGCCGCTCTCTGAGTACAGACTCCTATGTCATTCTGAGTCCCACGGAGTCTGTCCTACGTGCACGCTCCCGGCTGTGTGCATTCACTTACACTGCCTCTCACCTTGGGTGATGTCGACTGCGCATACGCCTGCACACACTCCCTCCTGCACAGTCGTTAGGGAAGCTGGAGTATACAGATGGGAGCGAGCGGTGCAGACACAGGTAAAAAAAATTTAACCTGTTTGCCAACTTTTTTCTTATTTAAAATGTTTTTGCATATATCTACTGCTTGGTAGCAGTAAATATCTGTAAAGAAAAAACAGAAACTTTAATTCTCCTTTAAACAGCGAGGGTGGCTACCACACTAGAGGCCCATACAACACAGTTGCTCTGAGTTAAGGAGGTATGCCCAAGGAACGCTATCAACCACCTCCAAAGATGAGCCCTATACTTTTAAACCACCACCAGTCCAGTGCTGCAATGGTTGCCACTACTTAATCCCCATGTATGGCTGTGCATAAACCAATAGCACTGGTCCTGCGTATTGTAGGTCTCCTTTCCCTAGACAGGCTGCATGCAGCTCTGCAGCAAGTTCATAGGACTTTAGCGGGGATTATATGGAGGTTAAAGTATAATTAAACCCTCTGGGTTTTTTACATGTATCTACTGCTAGCAAGCAGTAGATGTATGCACAAACATTTTAAAAAAGTCACCAAAAAGGTTCGCAAAGGATCATGGGGCAGGCTCATGCGCAGTAGAGATCTTTGGCCGAAGAAGAGGAGAGACACAGGGTAAGTCAATGCAGGAAGCCCGGCAGCATGCACCCGCACAGACACTGTGGGAAACAGCAGACGCAGCATTCAGCGCTGGATCAGAGGCAGCACCAACGCTGGAGGGACTCCTGAAAACTACTGGAAAGAAGAAGATGATCAGATCAAGAGGCATCATTTAAGGTTAGTCCTTAAAGCAACACGTGGAGGGGTCAATTTAGACTTTAATGTCACTTAAAAGTTAAATGTTTTGCTTAATAAATAGCAACAGTCTTCATGATTGGATTTTGAGACAATTCTTCCAACTGCAAACAACAAGAAACAAGTCCAAATAAGTTGTTCCATTGTCCTTTCAAAAAGGTAAAGTGTTGCACTTACATCAGTCTTATTCAGAGGGCAAGGAGGGTTATTGCGGTGCCAATTTGTTTAAAAAGCATCTTGACTATTCCGAGTTGTGTTCCAAGATCAGGCCCAAACCTAAAGACTCACATTGCAGACCCAGAACCTAACAGGCCTAACAGTTCTCCCCCAGAGGGGAGAGCCTCTGTACACATGTCCTCTCACATAGTGACTTCCCACACTAGAATTTATATCACTAGTTTACCAGCATAAGGGATACTATAAGTACTACACTTGATGAAAAGGAGGGAACACCCTCTTACACATATTGATTGAAAAATTATTTATTTTTAAGGTCATCACAAATGACAAAGGGTGGACTCCTGGAGGAAAAGAGGTGTGATCTCTGCATACAGAAAGGTCAGTTACAGCTGTGGTAATGTGAAAAAGACTTCTGCAGGAGAGGGTTCTAGCCAACGACAGTTAGATAGATAGATAGCTAGATAGATAGATAGATAGATAGATAGATAGATAGATAGATAGATAGATAGATAAATAGCTAGCTAGATAGATAGATAGATAGATAGATAGATAGATAGATAGATAGATAGATAGATAGATAGATAGATAGATAGATAGATAGATAATAGATCATTTATATGGCCAAAAGTTTGTACGGGTGCTGGGATCCAGATGAGGCTCATATGTAACCATACCTTCCAGGAGGAGAGAATCAGTCTTTTAGTAAACCCATAGCGAGCAGTGTAAACCCAGGGTCATACACTATATGTCCAAAAGTTTGTGGATGCCTGACTATTACACATACTATAAGCCCAAAAACATGTGGACAAAACTGAATGCAGGTGTTTCCAGTGAAGGGTAAGACAAAATGTTACAGTATACAATACAATACAAAAACATTTCAGACTATTTTTCCCTTCCAACTTTATAGCAAAAGTTTGGAAAAGCCCTTCACTGTTCCAGCATGACTGTACCACTCTACAAAACCAGGTCAAGAAAGAGGCCCCACTGGCTCTCAAAATACCTGCATCTAATAAGATTGTTCAGGTATTTTGAGAGCTAGTGGGGCCAACTAGCAAGATACTGAATCTTGGCCCAGTGGGAGATTCCTCCATCCACACAGTTTAGTGTAGATGGAGGAATCTGTTGCACTTTTTCCAACTGACCATAGAAAATTTGCAGATAAGGTGTATGGACAGCTTTATGGTGAACTGGAATATTGATTGCGAGCCATGTCCTTTTGTCCAACATCAGTACTGAATAGGCAAAAGTTCCCACAGACACACTTCAACACTTTTTTAAAAGCCTTCTTAGAATAGTGGAGGCTATTAACGCTGCAAAGGGGGGTCAACCTCATATTAATTGTTTTGGAATGGATGTCCAAAAACCTCATATAGCTGTAATGGTCATGTAGCCACATAAACTTCTGGCAATATTAGATAGATAGATAGATAGATAGATAGATAGATAGATAGATAGATAGATAGATAGATAGATAGATAGATAGAGCACTGAGATGTACAGGTTACTTTCTGCTGTAATATATGTTACTGTATAATGCCACTGATGCAGTTCATATGTCACAATGAATTAGCAAATTCATTTGTGCTGCACAGAACATGTTTAACCCCACTGTCGCTATTATAATGCTCTGAATTCATGGCACATCATGCAAAAATGCATTTTGATTCCCCACCAGCATTTTCAGGTTTATTTGTAAAACAGTACATTGTCAGCCAAATCCCAAACTGAATATATTTCGTAATTTATACTACTGAACATTTTTTTCCAATAAAAGGTTTACAGCATTTCCTATGTGAGATACTTACATTGCTGTACAAATGAGACAGAAAAAAATAAATAACTGAGAAATAATAATAATTGAGAAGAAGGGCTAAATTATCTCAGAGGTGTGCTAATGATAGCTGTTGCTTGTCAGCACAGGGAAAATCTGCTCTTTTTCTTTCTATTCACATCTAATTATCCCGCAGCTTATTATATAACTGACCATCACCCCAGCAAGATCACTTATTACATCTCCTCACAGCCTTTCCTTATGAACATACTGATACCAGTTGCTCTTAATAGAATCTTTATAGTGAGGCCCCCAGCGCGAGTTCATAGTTCATTTCGATACTGTAATCCAATAACGTCTTTAATGTACTAGCCTAGCATTCATTATTTCTGCCATTTCGTAGTCTTCATGAATCACATTGGAGCCAAGTTAAGTGTTGTTTATGTATTCTTCCCCAGAATTTAGGATTTGTAATTACATCAAACATTATGTATGTAGTGTGCAAAAGACACAGATAAACAGCGCCTTCTCCTAGTGTAATAACATTTATTTACTGAAAGTAAAAAGCTGAGTACAAATATCTACTCACGTGTTTGATGAATGTCCAAGCGTATAAAAAACAGCAATGAACAGCCTGGATCTTCTATAAAGCCATCGACATAATGATGGACCACCATGAAAAAATAACAATAGCAAACCAGACTACATGTTTTGGGGGTGATTCCCCCCCCCTTCCTCAGAGCTGATAAAGATACAACTATTACCAAAGAGCAATAAATACACTTAACTCTAAGTGATGTACCCAGCCAGGTGGCAGGGCCCACCAACTCCATGTGCTCCCTGTGAAGAAATAAACTGCCCGTATTAACTGATATGGCAAGCCACAAAGGGAGCCTAGGGGACAAATGCCAGCTTTAAGTAACATGGAGAATATGTTTTACTTTTCCCATACTTCACCTTTAACACAGATACAGGACATCAAATCTATCTTTTCATATATAAAAATCTATCTATCTATCTATCTATCTATCTATCTATCTATCTATCTATCTATCTATCTATCTATCTATCTACCTATGTGTTACTGGACAAGAAGGATTGTGTGTGTGTATATATATATTATTTTCAAATCATGTTTGTTCCAGAATTATGCTTAGCGGCCTTCAGTTAATCAAAATAACACTGCTTTAATATAAGCTAGATCGTATGCCTAAATAGTCTCCAGGGTAACGTATGGCATTTGGAATATAAATGGTTTCTTAAAGCAAGAGAGGTATTTTACTTTCAGGCACTTTTCACACATGTGATATATACAACATGCCTACCACTTTGTAGTTGCAAACGTATTTTTATTGTGACATAAACAATATAAAGTGTATGAGTGCATATGTGTTCATCCCAAGTATCTAGGGGTATGTGGAGAAAAGGGGTTGTGTTCCTTCCTGGAGATCCGACTGGCTATATCTGCCTTAATTAGGTTTATCCATAATTGCTTGTAACGTCCGATCCGTGACCCAATTGAACTAGTACAAAAAAACGAGGGTTAACCCGTTAGAAGATAACGGGTTAGTAGCGGGCAACTTAAGGATCCGGACACGTCAACCGATTGTAGAAAATATATAATTTTATTGAAAAAACCACACACTATTACACATTAGATTCACCGACTACCATTAAAAACATTGTGAAACACATACAGTCATAATAAATATGTGGATCGATCCTCATTGGTTTTAACATTAACCTTGTATCCCCACCATAGGGGGAGGAGGGGGGAGGGGGAAGAGAAAGGGGATAACCGATATAGCTATTGCTTCGGTTCCCTTTCTTTTCCCTTTGCACATATATATTCACTTTCGTGAGTTATATTGATCAGGGGGAAGGAAACCCAAACTGGGAGATTTAATATTTCCTGTATAGATGTCTTCTTTGTTCGTAGAAATATTATTCCTATTTTTACTCCCAGGTTATTTCATCTTTTTTTGTTATCTTTAGTTTTTCCGTTTGTTGTTGAAATTCCACATTCTCTATTATTTGATAATAGGTACCACTGATTTAAATTTAACCGTGTGTGCTATTAACTCCTTTCTCCTCGTCTGTACCGCATTACTCTAATTAGAGTGGTGGGGTGTATCAAGTCCTTTTATTTTGAGTGAAGGGAAGCTTTTCTCACGGACAGACTATCACTGGGTCATCATTAGTAAACCAACCGCCTGACTCATTCCTCTTTCTTTCTTCTTTTATTTAATTTTGGGTGTAGGTGTTACAAGTATCTATCTCAGAGTGTTATATGACTGATGTCCTTAGCGGATACATGTAACATTTTTATCGCTCACGATACTGTAGTCTCCTCAGATTCCGGGCGGCTTGGGGATTTCCCAGTGCAGATCGAATATCCACTTCAATGTAGGTATGATTCGCCACTTCCTCCGTGCGGTGTCTGCTGTTACACACTCTCCGACGGTAGATCCGAGCGGTATTTCTACCTCGTGGGTCTCCTTTGAAGTCTCCTTGATGTTCGGGATACAGTCTGTCCGTTTGTGAGAGCCTCCAGCCCCAAATTGCAGGTTTTTACCAAGGTTGATAAATCTTTTAAATGAGGTTTTTTAGAATCATATGTCCACTTGTGATATGTGACTGCAGGTTTCGTTGCTGTCTAGTTGTCGACGCGTTTCGCCCCTCCCATTGTACGGGGCTTCGTCAGGACATATTCAGACGTTGGGAGAGATGTTGCTTAAATAGTGGGGTCACGCCCCTTTTTCCTTTTTTTTTAAAATTAGAAATTTGGATTTTAAGGAACAGTTCTCTCTCCTTTAGTATAATCTTCTATCAGTTATGTTAGACAGTATAAACATAAAATTTGCTTTTCTCTATTATAGAGTAAATGTAACACAGAAATACAATAAAAATAAATGTATGGTCTCTACATAGCCTTATTAGTAAACGAGGTATTGCTCTTAGATTGGGTAAACCCCGTATGTGTGGATCAGGGGAGGAGATGTGGATCCACTATAAAGACAGGTTGAGAATAATTTGTCTCATAGAAAGACATTGAGATTGCATTTGTTGTTTAGACCTGTTGGAATCATTGTATTTAATCTGTAGATCCACATCTTCTCCCGCTGTAGGAGGATCCTATCAAAGTCTCCTCTACGGGGGGAAATATTTAATGCATAGATGACTTTGACTTTCAGCCCATCTGGGACCCCCTTATGATGTTCTAAGAAGTGTTGGGCTAGGGGACTATCTACATCTCTCTTTTTGATATCATTTAGGTGTTCACCTATTCTCACTTTCAATTGTCTTTTAGTTTTGCCTACGTAAAACTTTTGACATGGTCATTCAATTGAGTATATCACCTTACTTGAATTACAGTTATTGAAGCTCACTATGTTAAAAGATTTTGTGTTTTCAGAATTTATGAAGGTTTTTGTTTTATCTATGTAGGGGCAAATCTGACAGCCCCCACAGGGGTACATCCCTTTAAATCTTTTTTTATTTTTAAGTGTCTGTTTCAATGAGCTCGGTGTGTATTCTGAGTTAACTAAACTATCTTTTAGATTTTTTGAGCGTCGGGCCGTTAGGAGGGGTCTAGGGCCCACTATTTTAGAAAGTGATGGGTTTAAATCAAAGATATGCCAATGTTTCATTAGAAGTTGTCTTAGTTTTTCCCAATTAGATCCATATTTAGTTATCATACGTATGTAGTTATTTTTTTCCTTCATTGGGTCTGCCGTTTTCAGTTCTTTGTTTTGCAGTAAATCTTTTCTTGTTCTTTGAATCGCCTTTATTCTACTCTTTCTAATTAATTTGTGTGGGTATCCCCTTTCCCTGAAGCGTTGGTACAGGTCTTTGGACTCTTCGATATAGTCTGTGTGTTCGCTGCAATTGCGTTTTATTCTTAAAAATTGACCTGTAGGAATACCCTGCTTCAGGGGAGGGGGATGGTGACTTGTTGCATGAAGAAGTGTATTTGCTGAGGTTTCTTTTCTATATGTCTTTGTAGTTAGTTTTTGATTTTTGATCTCTATTGAAAGATCCAAAAACGAAAGTTTAGTATTACTTTGAGTATAGGTGAATTTTAGATTCCTATTGTTTATATTCAGATCTTTAATGAATGATATCAGGAGGTCTTCACCCCCCCTCCAGATCACCAGAATATCGTCGATATACCTGAGCCACGTTTTTGCGTGGCTCAGGTATAGGTGGTGATTGTATATGAGGTCTTTTTCCCATAGGCCTAGGTGGAGACATGCATAGGATGGAGCCCAAGGAGCCCCCATCGATGTGCCCCTTATCTGTTTAAAGAAGGCTCCTGAGAACTGGAAACTGTTGTTGTGTAGAGCAAAGGTTAAAAGCTCTACAATAAATTCATTTTGTGTAGCCATTAGTGGAAAGTGCACATCGAGAAAATGTTCTATTGCTTTTAACCCCCATTTGTGTGGTATCGATGTGTAAAGTGATTCCACATCGATACCCACCAATAGGGAACCCTCCTCTATCTTTACGTCGTTTATTTTATTTAGTACATCTTTAGTGTCTCTGATGTAGGAGGGCAAACGTAACACCATTTCTTTTAGAAGGGAATCTAGATATTTGCCCATATTTTCAAATGGCCCTCCTACAGCAGAGACTATGGGTCTTCCTGGGGGGTTATTGTAATCTTTGTGAATCTTTGGTATAATGTAAAATGTTGGAATATTATAATTATTTATCTTTAGAAAGCAGAATTCCTTGTGTGTCAATAAGCCTGCCTCTAGAGCTAGTTTTATTTTATCATTGAACTCACTCACCAAAACATTAAATGGGGGATTCTCTCAACTTGATGTACGTGTTATTATCATTTAACAATTTATTAGTTTCCTTCGTATACATGTCCTCAGGGAGGAGCACAACATTTCCTCCCTTGTCACTGCTTTTGATTATTATTCCCGGCGTTTCTCTAAGTTCTCTTAGGGCTTTTCTTTCTAATTTGCTCAGATTGTCAGTACTTTTTACTGTCCAATTGACTTGTTTGAGTTCTCTCTGCATCAACTCCCTGAATAAGGCCAAATGTCTATTACCCAGGAAGTTGGGCATTGTTTTTTATCCTCTCTTTAGGGGTGTAATTCTTTTAGTTAGTGTTTCCAGGGGGTCTTGGGGTGTTATGTTCTCCTCTAAAAGGTCTTCTAGATCTCTTAGCGCCTGTGCATCCAGATCTGATATCTTTTGTTCCTTTATCTGTAGGGAGTCCTTATCAGTTTGAGGTGTTTTTCTGAGTTGGTGTATGTATTTCAAATATACCTTCCTTAGGAATAGGTTTAAGTCCTTATATATGGTGAATTCATCCATGCCATCCACCGGGGAGAAAGATAAGCCTTTTTTAAGGAGGCTTATATGATACTCATTTAATGGGAAATTGGTAAAGTTAATTACATTTTTGGTCTGATCATCCCCCGGAGGATGGCATGGATTCAATTCCGACGACTCCTTGTTCTCATATTGGTTTTTATCTGGGATTGGGTGTTCTGACCGAATGTGTTTTCTCTTTTTTGGTCTTCTATTCTTCTTTGGTCTTTTGATCTGTATGGGGGGCCCTCCTCCTCTAATAAAAAACTTACTGACTTTGGGGGATCACCTTCACTTCCACTCGTGGAAATGTCTCTAGGGCGTCTTTCTCTACTGTTGGAATATCTTCGTCTAGATGTATTTCTGCCCCTATTGTGTGTAGGTGTGAAGGGATCCCCTCTCTCCCAATCTCCCACATCCCTTTGGAATTTAGATTGTTTTGTGTGTCTTAGATTTTTTTGGACTTTTTCTACTTCTTTGCATAGTAAGTCATTGTGTTTTTTAAAGCTTTCTAAATCTTTTAATGGCTCTAGTCCCTCTGAGCTCTCTTTTATTTGTAATTCAAGATCTCCCATTTGTAACTTCTCCTCCTCCACAATTAGTTTAACCAATGTTAGACCATGGTCCATGCATTGTGCTTTCCATTTCGTCAGAAATCGTTCATTTTGAAGATGTTCTGCAGGTGTAACTTTTTCCCTCAGGCCTCTTGGAATCATTTTTGCCTGTAGGTATGATTCAAGTGACATGACATCCCATTTTCTATTTAGGTGTTTTATAATTAATTTTTTATGTTCTTTAAACTTGTCCTTTACTTCACTTTCTGTCTCTATCATCTGTGGATTTCCCTGCTTGAACGCTTCTTTGATTTCCTCATCAATGTCTATTCCCAATGTATAGGCCATCTTTATTAGAGTTTTTAAAATCTGTTGTTTATACGGCTATGTAGAGATTTAACTAAAAAATGAAAATAATAAAGGTATCTGTGAATCAAATGTGATGTGACTTCTAAGCTATGTACCAATTATCTTGTTAGAGAGGCTGCAGTCGATCTCACACGGGGAACAGAAAAAATAGAGGCTCTAGGCTTCCAAGAGAGGTTTTATGGAGAAAAGGGGTTGTGTTCCTTCCTGGAGATCCGACTGGCTATATCTGCCTTAATTAGGTTTATCCATAATTGCTTGTAACGTCCGATCCGTGACCCAATTGAACTAGTACAAAAAAAACAATATAAAGTGTATGAGTGCATATGTGTTCATCCCAAGTATCTAGGGGTATGTCTCTATTATCTTACAACATGTAGCAACTGTGATTTTTGTTAATTCTTCAAGGCAAAACTGCTCCAGCTCCTTTAAGTTAGATGGGTTGCATTACAGCAATCTTCAAGTCATGTGACCGATTCTCAATTGGATTGAGGTCTGGGCTTTGAGAAGGCCATTCCAAGACAACTGAAACTTTTGCTTTAAAGCACTCCTGTGTTTCTTTATCTGTATGTTTAGGATCATTGTCCTGTTTGAAGGTGAACCTCTGTCCCAATCTTAAATCAGTGACAGACTGAAACAGTTTTTCTTCAAGAATTGGTCTGTTTTTGGTGCCATCTAGTTTTCCTTCAATCCTGATTGGTTTTCCAGTCCCTGCTGATTAAAAGCATTCCCACAGCATGATACTGCCACCACCATGCTTCACTGTGAGGTTGGTTTTCTTAAGGTGATAGGAAGTGTTGGGTTTGCACCATACATAGCGTTTCCCATAATGGACATCTCATCTTACCAGAGGACCTTCTTCCATGCATTTGGAGAGTATGTCACGTGCTGTTTGGCAAACTCAAATCATGTATTCTTTTTTATTTTATTTTAGCAATGGCCCTTTTCCACCCCTTCATCCATAAAGCCCCAGTGTACGGCTTAAAGAGACCCTTGGACAGATACTCTCATCTCCACTGTGGATCTTTGTAGCTCCTTTAGTGTTGTCTTTGGGTTTTTTGTTGCATCTCTGATAAATGGCCCTATTGCCCAGCCTCTGAATTTTGGCACGTGGCCTTCTCTGGTCGGGTTTGTAGTGGTGCCATATTATTTCCATTTTGTTATAATAGATTTTATAGTGCTCCAAAGTTTGGAATATTTTTTGTCACCCAACCCTGATCTATACTTATCCCACACTTTTCCTCTGACCTGTTTGGAGTGCTCTTTGGTGTTCATGTTGCTTGCTTAGTGGTGTTGCAAACTCAGAACAGGTATATTTATACTGACATCATGTAACTGATCATGTGACACTTTGAATGCACACAGGTGGACCTTCATCAAAAAATTGTGGGATTTCTGAAGTTAATTGGTTGGCCCACCTAATTTTTAGGGGTTATATAGCAAAGTGTAGGGATGCACCGATACCACTTTTTTGGGTCTGAGTACGAGTACCGATACTTTTTTTAAGTACTCGCCGATACCAATTACCGATATAAGTGGATAAATATTTATGCACACTCAAGATATCAGTTTTGCACTTCAAAGGTTTAGCACTTGTTTTGTCTAAGGAGCGCAAAAAAAGTAGATTTACTTACCTGATCCTCGGTCCCACCAGCTGCCTCCCGGCTGCTAGACTGGTCCCACAGCCTCTCCTTCCCTGGGCGCTGGCAGTCTAAGGACCGCTGATGTCTTCATGTCTTTTGTTGGTCTATTGACTTGTATCAGACATGAGGATGAGTAGGAACATCCCATGCCCAGAACGGAGAGGAAGAGAGGTGAGTCCTGACCGCCACAGGATTGAGGATCAGTTGAGTAAAGCTGCTTTATTTGAACCCCTTAGACAAAATGAGCACTTACAAAGTGGTAGGCATGTTGTGTACATCACATTGCACAAATCCATTTTAATTATATATATATACTGTACATATATATATATTAAAATCGACTTAAACACAGTTCATGTACAAGAACTGCATCTGTAAATAAAAGAGTAAGAATATTTCCAGAATTACAAGCTTGTAATCTAACAAATTGTCCAACAGAAAGCTCATTACAGGAGTGGAATAGGTCGATGCTCCTCACTGATATAATAGTTGCTATCTAGTGCTATTGCACACTTAGTTATACATGAAGACACACAATTACACATGTTGCTAGGCCAGACTTTCTGAAATGTCTCTATTAGATAAGAATACATGAGGATTTTAGCAATATGAGCCGATAGATAGATCTATAGATAGATAGATAGATAGATAGATAGATAGATAGATAGATAGATAGATAGATAGATAGATATATAGATAGATAGATATTGTGAGGGGAAAGTGGCAGTGGCAAACCATGGGCCCACCCAGGAACAGTCCAAGCAGGTTTCTGTTGCACTTATTCAGCAAGGCAGCAAATAAACATAGTTTCATTGCAGGAGTGTTTTCTTTGTACAACAAATCCATAGCATAAACAAAAAAATCCCCAAACAATCTACTTGTCCAATCAACTAACTAAATTCAGATCAGTTCCTGACTCAGAATCCCCCTTTTGGGTTCCAAAACAAACATGCACCTCTTGTACCTTTTTAGTGTTCTGTCAGCAGTCAGCATTTTCACCCAGCAGAGAAAGTGAGAGGTAGTGTCAGGGTTCCACTCTGACTTTGCTGGTTTGCTGCATTCTGGCTTGGCTACCATTTTACTCACCTGTGTTTCTTTCTTTGCCTGAGCAGACTCTAGAACGGTGCTCACTACTCACAGGCTTTCTCTTATGGCCAGACAGGAGAACATCATCTGACAGAGTCAGATGGGAGTTTCCTGCCTCTGAGTGATGATGGCACCCCACTCACTATTTATAAACCACTCAGTCCAGCCTGACCTTGCCATTGCGTGGTCTTCATGCTAGTGCATTCCTGCTACTCTGAGTATCCTTATTCTGTGTATGACCCGATCCTGGTTGATGTTCTCCTCTGGCTCCTGCTCCTGGCATGTTCCTGACAACGCTGACTTCCTGGCTCCTGCTCCTGGCTTGTTCCTGATGACGCTGATCTCAGTGTTCCTGACCTGGCTTGGACGACCATTCTGGCTCCTGACTCTGGCCTGTTCCGGTTTATGATTCTGCTTGCTCCTGTGGACACTGTTCTCAATAAATATTTTAACAAGCACCTTTTGCTTGGCTGGTTTTCATTGTGCTCTGACAGATAGAGAGCCCTGAACACCTTTCATGTTTAAGTGCAAAACCTGGGACCTAGTGCTTCACTATATATGAATGTGTTTATATATATAAACCCAAGAGGGATGTAATATATTGCAGCTTACCAGTCTGTAGATGCATTGTCTGCATTAGTTTAATTTTTTCCTTCTTTAATTTTTTTTACTATACAAATACCTTTTATGTAGGTACAGATAAAGTACCTGTTGATTATGAAAGAAATCAAGTATCCTTGTAACGTCCTTTAAACTGAAGGTATCAGCTTTCTAGGCTATCTTCTGTAAACTACACAATCCCTCCTCCTTAAGTAATAGAGATAAGGAGTGGTGAAGTGGTGACAATGCTTCTCCTTTTCTCCAGCAAAGGAGAAAGTATAAAAAAAGAAAATAATGCAGCCACCACTTTAAAGGACTGGTAAGCTGCAATATATACATTCGTGGAACTAGATACTTTAGGAACACCTCCATATGCCATAATGCAATTCGGGTGGGCAATAAGGAGCAGAAGCACCATGTTGTATGATGCAAGGAGTTCTTCCTGAGTTCTAAATTAGTCAAGATTTGCATATTGTGTTTGCCCTTCAACTGAGTGCTCCTGGGTCTCACAGGGATGGCAATATGACACACAAATGTTATAGATGGTGATGTTTGGCTCACCTCCTGGTACTTTACTTATTCTTTTATCTCCCTTTTGCCTTCTTATTTTATTCCACATTCAGAAGAGATTGTGTCATCAGATGCAATTTTCTGGGTGCACTCAGAGCTCCACATGTTCACCAATAGTACTTCCTGTCTTTAGTCGCCATTAAGAATGAGCTCAGGTTTGAACCAAATCTGGTCCGACTCTGATCTTCTATGAACCCAGAAGAGACATGGGGTCACTCACCCAATCAAATACAAGTTAGAGCATTCCCTGCCCTATGACTGCACATAAACAAAAGGCCTGGATGCTTGTGCTGACATCATGGACCTTATATGGCCATATAGCCATATTAGGTCAATGCTTTGGCAGACCATTCTGCCTGCTTCAGTTGTGCCTTCTGCTCAGCCGACTCGAAGCATATGCATTCGGCCTGGCTGAGCTGTTTGGCTGCCTCTGGCTGCTGTACGGCTATTATTGCTCAGCTGAACCGAAAAGCTCTGGCGGTCGAAGTGTGCCGAAGGATTAGTTGAAGCTATGGCTAAATCCTTGAATAACCCTCATAGTGTCTGTGTGTCTACAACAACACAGCACGGGATACGTGCTCATTTTTGTCTAGGATCAAAAATAAAAAATACATACTCACCCGATCCTTCGAGATGGCTTGCGCTTGGACCGATCCCTGGAGCCTCTCTCCCTCCTCTGCAGCAGTCTAAGGTCCCTGAGTCAACACATTCTTTACATGGTGTATATAATATGAGGACACTGAGGGACATACCAATTCTGCAGTGGAGGAGGAGACAGGAAGTAGGGAGGTCTGTCACAGCCGGCCACCTCGGGGGATCAGGTGAGTATGTTGTTGTTATTTTTGACTACAGACAAAAATGAGCAGTTAACCCCTTGCAGTGCAGGGGTAGCCCCATTGCAAGGGTTAAGAAAATGTTTGTTCTTTTACACCCTCCCTGTAACTCAACTTTCCCATAAAGAAACCTGATGTGAAGATACAAATAAAACCCCAAAATGATCTCTATATTTTGACTTCAGTACCTTGGTCAGCGCCTGAAACAATGACAACTAGAACAGTATTTCTAGTACTGTATATTCTTTCTATAAGCCAGCTCTTATTTTAGGAGCCCTGGTCCTTTTATGCTAACTAGCATTACATAACATGAGTCAGTTTCTCATTTATACAGCAATATGCAGAGAACTTGGGCTTCCAGAATCGGAGAGGTAATAAAAAAAAAAGAACCTTTTTGAATAAACTAATATAAAAAAATAATTGCTTTCAGTGTTTACTCTTGACCTTTGCTACAAAGTAATGAAGAGAATAATAAATATTTAAGTCCCACTTTATTGCTATTTCCAGATGCAGTCACGCTATGCCCCAAGGTCCTTAAACAGAGGCAGGATAAATATCCGATGACCAATGTCAGGCTCCACCTTAGTGCCAAGCGAACAAAGGAGGATCAATACAGAGACAGCGCAGCGACGGCAATGCTCCACAAATGTTATAATCTACATACTGCGTGTCTAATGATTCACATACATTGTGGAACGCGGGAACCTAGAATTAAGCTGTCAGATAAAGGCCTACTTATTTGCAGTCTGCCCAACTACTTATCTGTGTGAAGAACACAATGTTCCTGTTTGCTGTGATTGATGTTCGGAGTGGTAATGTGCTTATCACTAGAATTATTACATTTGCTTACTGTTTAAGCTGTATTATTGCAAAGGGATCTTTCTGCAGAGATGTATTATTTTCAGAGGAAGGCTACAGATTCTATGGCACAAAACATTGTAGCATTTCTTTTAGGGTTCCAACCACGCGTATCAGCTCATGCAGTATGTGTTGTCATGTGCTGATCATGTGCGTTGCGGTGTATTTTATTGGTTTGCATTTTTTTGGAGCAAAATTATTTTTTGGAGACACATTTCTTGTCCTTCTTACATTTCTTTTTTTTTTAGTGTGATATAAAAATTATAACATAGTTACATATTGTTTGAGGTTAAAGGAGAACTATGGTGTAAGTGTTTTTCCCCATAGTTCTCCTAAGTGTCACGGGAGGGGACACACTAGCGTTCTCCCGTGACCCAAAGCTCAGTATACTGCGAGCTACAGCTTGCGGTATACTGAGACCGCCGCAGCCAGGATTGGTCCCGACATTACTGTCGAGATCCACCCAGCTACATGATTGACAGCTGGCTCTGCCTATCTAGAGGGAGAGCCAGCTGTACCCGCCCCCTCCCCCGTCCGTTCCGCCAGTCAGGGCTGAAGGATCGGAGCAGAGAGGGGGCAATCCCACTGAGTGACAGTCACGGCTCTCTGCAGGGACATGATCGAGAAGTGAGCGAGCGACGCTATGTGTTCGCTCACTTCCTGATCTATTGAGCCGACGTGTGACAGTTTCATTGTCACACGTCGGCTCAAACTATGAGGTTGAGTGAAAATCACTCACCTCATAGTTCTCCTTTAAATAAAGACACAGGTCCGTCAAGTTCAACCTTTATGTGTCTGTGTGTGTGTAGTGCGTGCATGTGTGTATACGAGTCCCTGTGTGGTCTTAGCTTTTAAGAGTACCTGTACCCCTGTATGTTATGGTCTCTGAGGATGGTATCTCAATGATTTTTGAATGAATCAATATTCACTGCAGATACCACTGCTTGTGGCAGAAAGTTTCAAAATGTAACCGCTCTAACTGAAAATAATCCCCTACGCCCTTTGTGGATAAATCTTTTCTTCACCAATTTTAGGTGGTGTCCTCTAGTCAATTAAGAACAGCCTTAAAGTACAACTAACCCCTAACCGAATGACCTTTTTCATCCTTTGTTGCATTGCAGTGTTACTGAGCCACTTCCTGTCTACATGCACTTTAGCGATGGCTGCTTAGCATTTTTCAGGGCGGGTTTTCCTGATGGGGAAGACACTGGACAATGCCTGTGGGATGTATGTTAAAAAGGCCATTTGTAGTCTCCAACAGAAGACCATGTAACAGATTAAAAGGCAGGAGTACAACTGGAAGACAGTCACGCTTATAACAGGAAGTTCCTGAACATGGACTTTCATGTCTCGACCACTAAGAATTATTCTAATGAAAACTGTAGATTAAGAAAGAAAAGATTGCAAATGTGTTTTGGAAAGGACATTAACATGTTAGAGCTTTTTTGAGATTTTAGTGATTGGGTTTATATATACTTTAAAGCCCATCTCCAGACAAAGAAGTACCCTTGCAGTAGGGCTATCCCTGCACTCCAGGGTCCTCTGTCCAATTCACCTCCTCCGCTCCTGCTGGCAGAATATCCATCAGTCCAATGCATATCTATCGAACCTGCATTAGATGTGGTGAAGTCAGTGGTACTTAGACCACTGTAGCGTAAAGGGAAGAGGCTGCGGGGAATGGTGTACCAGCCCAGAAGGAATCGGCAGCATTGGGAATCAGGTAAGTAAATCTGCATTATTACGGTCCCCTTGACAGAAATTAGTAGTGCAGGGGCAGCCCCACTGCAAGGGTACTTTCTTTGTTTGCCCAGAGGTAGACTTATTTAAGCTGAGCTCTGGGATTACTCCCCTCCCCACATATGTCACAGTCTTCAATTTTAGATTTTCTCTTCCATTGAAATATATGAACCATCTACATTATAAGTATGTTTAACTTAACAAAAAATAAGTGCCTTTTTATACTACCTGATACTGCCACTGGTTTATTTCTAATTCCTAGATGCTCCATATTTGTTTGACATTCTTTGTGAGAATTGAGTTTAACTGGATACTCCCTTTACATTTTTATATAAAAGTTCAGTGAATTGGACTGTCCAATTGATGGTTCGAACATGAATGCCATCTAATTCTACATTAAAGCATTCAGTCTTGAAATATGCAATGGCATATTGCTTTTTTGCAGATATCTGCTGAATGAATATAATCAGTATTCTAAAATGGTTTGCAAATTAAAGATCTACTTGACCAGATAGAATTATAGAGCTGTTAGGACAGGATGACACAGTGAAGTAATGGAATGCCCTTTAATCTCTCACTGTGTGAATTATAATCTGCCAAAGGTTGCAAGTAAAAATCTCTTATTGGTTTAGCTGCTCAACTTTTGAGGAAAGGCTTTGCAGAGAGGGGCAGAAAAATAGTTAAATTGGATAATAACATGGGCGGTTATTAGCCACAAATAACAGAGGGATGACATAAATGCACATTCTAGAGAACACATCCTTTTAAAAAATGCCATTTACATTCATTTATGCCAGCATTCCATATGACACTTTATGTCTCTGAGTGCTCTTAATGGGTAGATATAATTTTATATTTAATATAAATATATATTTTTTTCATCATTGCAAAAGGACTTTAATATATACAGTATGTAGTCATCTGAAACAATTGCAGAGTATGTACATGTGGTGCTTATTAAAAGGGTAGTTGCCCCCAAAAAGGGCATTTAAATTGGTTAAACCCCAACTCTGGGCACAATAATCTTACTACAGTAAGATGTTCAACATAGCCTTTTATAAAAATCCACCTGCCTCATTCAGTACTTTTCCCTTCAAACGGCTTCCTGCAAAGAAGACAGTGATACTCACCTCTCGTGCTGCTCGTGTCACTGATCTCTGCAGTAGTGAAGAGAAACCATCTAAAAATCCTGGCACTTCTGGAGTGTCAGATTCCTGGTCCCCAACCGCACTCCATGCTTTGACCCACTGGCCTCTTCATATTTACTGTGTCCTGTGGTTGTATAGAGGCTGATAGGAGGACCACATAGCACAGCGAGGAACCAAGAAATCTCAGAAGTGATGGATTCTGCAGAATTCCCACAGTTTCTCTTCACTGTTGCAGGGATTGGTGGAAATGATGGCATTGACTAATTTGCAGGAGGCCCTTTACAGTATTATATTAGCAACAGAGTCACTTTAATATTGGTGGTCAGAAGTAGGCATTATATAATCCACCCCTTATATGCCTCCTTAATACTTGTGGTCAGAGGTGGACAGCTTATAATGCACCTCTACCTATTAACACAGTTTAAAGTTGTAACCAATTTTCTGACTGGATAGCTCCGGAGACTGCATTTTCCACATGAGCTTCTGCTGTGCTGAGCATTAAGAATGAGTAGATGATTTAGCTGAACTTGCTATTGGGCCAAATTACTGATTTCATGTTTGGCAAAATGTTGGACATTCATTTTGCATCAGACACTGCAAGATGAAGTTAGCTAAACAACTTCTTCTTAGGTAGAAACATGCATTGCCCTTAGCCGTGAGACCCCAACACAGTGGGGTACATTGCTTTGTTGATAAATGTCACCGACAAACCCGATGATCCTGAGTACATGGCATTGTTTATCATTATGGTTAGGGTTGGGATTAGCATTAGAGTTAGAGTTAACTCTAGGTTTAGGATTACCATTTGGGCTAGGTTTAGGATTTGTTTGGCTCAATAAGAGCTCCAGGATAAAAGACAACAGCTTCCTTCATTCTCATCTGCCATTTAAATCCCATTGCCCCTTTAAAAGGCAACAATAACCACCTTAATTTCCTCTTCCCTTTAACAGGAATGCATTTTGGCTAATGGCAACATTTTGACAAAATCTTCAAATTTTTGCCAAAATAGGGGCAGTCTCCTAAGCTCTAACACCTGTGCAGGTGTTAACCTGCTTAGCTTTTCGTATTGTCCTCCTATAAAGTAAACCCGTCACCTTGCCTTGATTTTGCAAGTTTCATTTTTCCTTTAAATGTATGCCATATATATATTTTTTTTACTGCTTTTTTTTCAAGAAGTCGTGAAGAATATTTAAAGTGACCTTAAAATTGTCATACATTTTTTAAAGTTTTATTCTTTTATTTATTTTTATATATTGAGATATAAAATCTGTCCCTTATATCTCTGCTGCCTTTATGTACGTCCTGTACGGTGACAGATATATTTTGTTCCAATGTAACTCGCCATCGATTCCTATCATATTGAGCAATTGAGAAGTGTCCTGCGGATTTCCTTTACAGACAGCCATCAATTTCACCTCACACAGGAGAACTCCGAGCTGACAGCTCTTATGCTTCCTACTCATTGGTACATGTGATTTATACTGAAAGTTACATTCTATAACACACTATTAATTCCCCGTGGTGACTACCATATGTATCTGGAGAGTGGAAGCTTTTCTGTAAAAAAAAAAATGACCCAAATTATGTCATGCTGACATCGTACATTGGAATTTCTTAGTTGTTTTTCTTCTGTGTTGCTCCAATGTCACCAGCCAGTGACTTTCAGAAACTTTATCCTGAGTGATAGGCAATTGTATTTTTAGAACGCTGAAGCCTTCAACTTGGAATAACTTGCTGTGCAGAAGCTGAATTCACACATTCTATTATAAATATCTGAAGAGACAGAACGATGAAGACTGAGGAGACAGATCACAGTTATAGATGGAGCAGCGACTTAAAACATTTGGTGCAATCTTGCAGTTATTACAAGATCCACACATCTAGACGGATGGTGTTTTTTTAATAATACAGGACTATATAGCTCCAATAGTTTGTGCAGCGCTTTACAATATAAGGAAGTCATTACAATTACAATCCAATTCAAAACAAGATGGTTAGGAGTGCCCTGCCCATGGGAGCTTACAATCTAAAAACGGGTAAGCAGATTGGATGTGACAACTATATCCCCAACCCATGGGTCTGCAGTATTTAAATGAGACTTCTGGTTGGTATGTCCCTTAACTTACACTAGAACTGTGGCTAGATATGGACATTCAAATATTTACATATTTCTAACAAGTAACAAACGTCACAGATAAAATGTAATGTATATGAACAGCATAATAAAATAATGGTTCCTACAGCAGCCCATGGTATCCTATGCTAGATATAGAGGAAAGTGGTAACTGTTGAGAACTGTTCTGATCTGTAGGTCTGAAAAATGTAGGCAATTTAATGTTTTTGTGTAGTATGAGAAAATATATATATTTTTAAGATGTGAGTTATTGCTGAATTTAAATATCACACAGACTGGGTTGACACACTGAACTATCGGATGGAACAGAACCAAAAGATTGCTGTAAGCTTTATTTGCACTGGTAAAGAAACAGGGGCCTCTATAGCTGCAACCATAGCTTGGGTCCTGTTCCCGGGGGAACTGGTTACTCTCTTCTGTTCATGAATCTAAACATACTTGTTTCACAGAGTTTGTGAGAGTGTAGGTCATAAAATTTAGAACAGGATAGGCAATTATGCGGCTCAAAATGCAGTGATGCTTTTCCAAGCATCCCTGCGCTTGTTGTTATATCTAATGTCAGAGCATCCATAAGTAGCATGCATGCATGTAAGTGCATCGCTAATGAAAACATACACACTTTATGCCGATAGTATCCTGTTGATTTCAGGGGCGGATCCAGAGTCTAGTCTCGGGGTGGCACTGCCAGAAAATAAGCCCCCCCCCATCTGGCTCTTCCACTGCTACTGTGCCACCCCTTTCCTCTGTCACTGCCGATGTGTCCACTGCCTCCCGTGGCTCTCCCCGGGGTACAACGCACTCACCTGGCCCTTCCGTCTGGGATATTTCCGCTGCTGCCAGCCTTGGGTGGTCTGTACTGACACAAATTAGGCAGCTGCAAAGCCCCTGCATGGGCCGAGACAGCCGCCTAATTTGCCTGACTGCAGTGCAGCCTCTGCTTTGGGTCCCGATTGTTCAGTGCGGCCGGCCAGGCCCAGCAGAGGAGCAGAGGGAGCGATAATAATAAACGCAGAGTGCTGAGGTCAGTAATGTAACGCAGTGCGGAGATCAGTAATGTGATGCAGTGTGGAAGTCAGTAATGTAACGCAGAGTGCGGAGGTCAGTAATGTGACGCAATGCGGATGTCAGTAATGTGACGCAATGCGGATGTCAGTAATGCGACGCAGTGCGGAGGTCAGTAATGTGACGCAGTGCGGAGGTCACCGGTGTAAGAAAAGGTACTTACAGTGGTGATTTGCTCTGTCCTTATGCCCTCTTTTTCCTCTCCGGGTGGTGGTGTGGGGAGGGGCAAGCATCAATGTCTGTGAAACTTCTCCTTGTCACTTGCAATGGCAGAGCTGACAGGAGATCGTGGCTGCAGCGGCCGCTTCTCAGGGGAATGGGGGGGGACACGGGGAGGGGGGAGCGACACCTATGATCAGGGCTTAAAAAATGTTAGGGTGTCTAACCAGTCAGTCAAAAATGTCACCAGTCAGCATGACCGGACTATAGCCTTGCAATTTATGTTAATATTTTTGGGGACAGATAGAGCTTTCTTTTGGAGGTATATAATCACCACGGGGGGGTTTATTTTTTATACTATATAATGAAAAAAATATCAAAAAAAAAAAGTTTCCCTATGTTATATTATAAAACGTCTATTATTACCCATATTTTTGGTAAAACATAAAAGTTGGGATCACGTCGGGTAAATAGACACCAAACGTGTCAAGCCTTAAAATTGCGTGTGCCTGCAAAATCACAAAAAAGCCCATAGGCCCATAGGCGATGCTTAAAACGCTTTTACTGCTCATCAGTTTAGTGTTATCAGTGATTAATGACCCTAACATTATTGCTCTCACTTCAACGTTTGCAGCGATATGTAACATGTGCGGCACAATAGGTGCAATCATCGTTTTCGCACATAGGCGCCCCCGACGCATGTCTGCGTCTCTATGTGGGGGCGGGGACTTACATTTTTTTTTTTCGTTTTAAATTTTTTTTATGCTTTATTTTTTTTATGATTCTTTAATTTTTGTATTACTTTTCTTTTTTTTTTACACACAACTTTATTGCTATTACATGGGGGGGGGGGGCTAAAAGCCCCCTATGTGATAGCCAATTTACATGACAGGTCCTCTTTATGGAGACATCAGGGGTCTCCAAGACCCCTAATGTCACCTAGTGACGCGCAGAGAAGCTAATGAAGCAGAGATCGGCTTCATCAGCTTCTGTAACTGGAGAGTGACACTGAATGCAGGAAGTGATGTAATATACATCACTTCCTGCATTCGGGGACTGAGAGGAGATCAAAGGGAGACGTATACTGAGCTCCCTTAAATCTCCTGTCACAGAGCCGTGTCGGTCCTGGCCACATCGGGCACAGCGGATCTTGGGACCGGCAACGGCAGTGACAGCTGCTAATACAAGCATTAAGGAATATATGAGGAGATGTTGTTGAGTAAATACTGGTTTGCAGTACAAATTTGGTAAGCTGTTAGCCCATCTGTCACAATGCAGTGAGAAGACAAAATATGGGACTGGTGATAAAATGCCATCTGAATATACATTTTGGGTTGAAATCAGACTCTAATATTCTCTGGTCCAACTGGTCTGTATAAAGAGGAGGTTTAATCTGCAAGCTGTGTCCAAAAATAGGCAAAGGGCAAAACCAATCCCAGTATGCCTGTGTTTCCCTGCAGTTAATCTTTCACTCCATTACTAATTTACCATGCCTTATTCTTCAATGTGTCTCTCTGTGGAAGTGGTCTTCTTGATATAGGCACCGCTGCAGGTTCTCAGGTACATCTTCCTCTCCAGCAAGGAGAACAGTGAGCAGCACAGTAAGGACATCACCAAATTTTACCCAAATCTTGTGACACTTGCAGTCATAGGCAGCAACACCTTAGGTTCACACTGCCAATATACAGCTAAGAGGCTGTAGGCAACGGGAAGTGCATTGACGTTTGTGGAAGAATTCAAGAAAAAAGGTACGTTTGTCAAGGTACTGCTTAGGCACAGTTACCATTTCTGAATGTTCCCTATAATATTGCAAATCTTTCCTTGCGTTCGGGGCAATTATATGTCATAGAAGACACCAATCAGCAGTGTACCAATCCTATCCAGCAACATGAGAATGTCATATCACTTTAGATTATTTGAGTTTTGTTTACTGTGCTGCATCCATTTTGCAATTTTGTATAAGTGTGCATAATTGTATCAAGCCTTTCAAAATCATTTTAAGGCATGTTTGTAAAAAAAAGAAAGTGCTTCTGCCTATGATTCACATCCCCTATGTACTCCTAAGATCAACCAGCATTTTGTAGCAGTTGGGCTATAGTGAGCAGCAAGAACTTTAGTAGGTCATGAGCTTTCATCAGCTAGCATTTATTTAACTTTCAATAAATGCTTTGCAAGCTGTGTCTTGAATAGGAAGACAGTATGCTAATATACCAATTTGCACCATCATAATTTCTGTTGGCGGAAAATGTTGATTCAACACAATCTACCTAGTGGCACTTCAGTTCAGATTTATTTAAAAATCCCTGCGTTTAGTGCTTCTTATCTTCATTCAAATGACAGTGAGCAAGAGCTGTTCCTTGAAGAATGAAGCTCTTTATGTTGCAGATAATTATTTTCAAAGTGTGCATACAATCTATGGGCTTCATTACAGGATACATTTTGTTGATAGAATACCATTAGCAATATGTGTTTCCTTCCAGATAACCTCAAAGTGATTCGGTCTCCTGTTCAGAGTACAAATGGAGGTTGTGCCCTTTCGTATTGTTCATTTAATGGCGGGCCAAGTGTCAAACTGAATAACCATGATGGTGCTAACCTTACACCCCATCTGATACCTACTCGGTATGACTTGTGCTTTGCCTGCAGGGATGAAGTTGTTTTTCTCGTTTGTGTCCTTGCCTAGTTGTCTCTCCTAGACAAGTGCCATGTTTGGAAAGTTGTGATTTAAATATAACTGCTTTAAATATCTAACTTTTAATTATATAAGTATAAGCATACTACCAAATAATATTCACAGTCAGCATATGGGTGGGTGTGTGGATAGGGGTGGGGGGAATCATAAAGTAATGCCTGTTGAGATATACAATGCTTAATTATGCAGAGATAGAAACAATGAACATGCATACATTGAGTCTATAAAGTCCCCATCACCTTCGAGGATGCATTTGCCCCATTGTTTTACCCAGGCCTCAAATACAGTCTGGAAAAATTCTACAATTTGGACAAGTAGGGCCTAAATTGTGCTCTTCAATGCCTTGTCAATGATTTTAGTTTGTCCCGTTTTACACTTTTTAAATGACTAACATTGCTTATGTCATTACTGCATTACCATACACATTCTTCAGGTGTGGATGGGTCTCAACAGTCAAATAACCTTCTTTCATTAGAGACCCTTTTCTGTTCTTTTTTTCAACCTCTCATCCATGATTCACTTAGGATCTGATAAACTGCAAAATATTATTTTTGTTTTGTTCCTGGGTTTAGATTTAGATGTTACATTTACCTCTTTCTTGGTAATATACCTGAGGTTTCAACCAAATTCCCTTTATCTGGTGGTTGCTGGGAAATTTCCAGTGGATAAGAGGATGCTCTGTTGGGCCATTGACCAATAGTTAGATACATTTGTCATAACGGTAGCATAATCCTAGACGAAGAACCTACACTAGTCACTGGTACACTATATTGCCAAACGTATTGGGGCGCCTGACTTTACACGCACATGAACTTTAATGGCATCCCAGTCTTAGTTCGTAGGGTCCAAAATTGAGTTTGCCCACCGTTTGCAGCTATAACATCTTCAACTCTTTTGGGACGGTGTCCACAAGGTTTAGGAGTGTGTCTGTGGGAATGTTTGACTATTCTTCCAGAAGCGTATTTGTGAGGTCAGGTACTGATGTTGGACGAGAAGGCCTGGCTTGCAGTCTCCGCTCTAATTCATTCCAAAGGTGTTCTATCGGGTTGAGGTCAGGACTCTGTGCAGGCCAGTCAAGTTCCTCCTCCCCAAACTCGCTCATTCATGTCTTTATGGACCTTGCTTTGTACATTGGTGCGTAGTCATGTTGAACCAGGACTGGGCCATCCCCAAACTGTTCCCACAAAGTTGGGAGCATGAAATTGTCCAAAATGTCTTGGTATGCTGATGCCTTAAGAGTTCCCTTCACTGGAACTAAGAGGCCAAGCCCAACCCCTGAGAAACAACCCCACACCATAATCCCCCCTTCACCAAACTTTACACTTGGCACAATGCAGTAAGGCAAGTACCGTTCTCCTGGCAACCGCCAAACCCAGACATGTCCATCAGATTGCCAGAGAGAGAAGCATGATTCATCACTCCAGAGAACACGTCTCCACTTCTCTAGAGTCCAGTGGTGGCGTGCTTTACGCCACTGCATCCAACGCTTACATCACACTTGGTGATGTAAGGCTTGGATGCAGCTGCTCGGACATGGAAACCCATTCCATGAACCTCTCTACACACTGTTGTTGTTCCAATCTGAAGGCCACACGAAGTTTGAAGGTCTGTAGCTATTGACTCTGCAGACAGTTGGTGACTTCTGTGCACTTCAGCATGTGCTGACCACGCTCTGTAATTTTACATGGCCTACCACTTCATGGCTGAGTGGCAGTTGTTCCCAGTTGCTTCCACTTTGTTATAATACCACTAACAGTTGACTGTGGAATATTTAGAAGCAGTGAAATTTCAGGGAACACCTCAATCATATGATTTGGAGGGGTGTCCCAATACAATATATACAATATAGTATATTTTTGTTGACCAATGCCATGCACCCTTCCCAAGGCATGAAAGATGAAGGTACAGGATGGATTTTTTTCTCAGTCATTGTATTACCTGAAATGAAGGTCTTATCAAGTTCTTTATTTTGAGGTCCACCAGGTGCATCACATACAGAGCTATGGGGGAGGTGAACCATGTCCTACAATATGTAGAATTGTATCTGTTATCAGGTGGTTCAGGAGGGGATCTGAGAAGCAAAGCACCTCCTTAACACAATAGATATGATTGTAAACTATGTTATGGAACATTGGCAAATTCTTAACACAAAAGAACTAAGTAAAAATATCTTACTCCTTTAGGGTGTAGGAAGATCAATGTACACGTCAACGTACTAAATATAAATCTGTGTGAGATGACTCCAGGCAACATCCTTTAGAGCCAAATTATTTCTATAGGTCAGATCTGTGCATTGTGGGCATCAAAGCTTCACAAACAGACCAGTGCAAGGATTATTGTGTTAAAAAAACTCATACGGGGATATTTTATTTCTGTATCACTCAAGTTCAAGTAAAGTCACAGACATCTGCTCCACGATTTTCAATCCTCAATTCTCACAGCTCAGAAGATTTAATAAATCACACAGCACAGTTTACTCACTCCTGCCTAAGTTCACTTAACTGCAGATAACTTGCCGCTGCACCTTAGGCCACGGAGAAGAATAATTATGGATGAAAGCCGGCGAAGCAATATCTGAACTGTAAATAAGTTGGAGAACTCACCTGCAGCTGAGTGAGCATTATGAAATCGGGGAACTGGGGAATTGACGAGAAGCTTGAGGCTAGTGTGCGCTTGTCAATTGTGGACCAATTTCTCTGTTTAAAGTGTAATTTGGTGGTAAATTGTCCTCTAGTAGTTAAGAAATAAATGTCCTGTAGTTAGACTACAGGGTCCAAGGGCATTGATTTATCAAGGATAGTAGAATATGTAATAAAACAAGGGCAGCAAGACTCTAAAGCAAGATACTTGCATTTCAGAGTTTGGAGAGCAAATAAAGCAAATTAAAGGTCTGGAACAAGTCATGCACTTGTGTTACTCCTTAGCTACCTTACCTAACTTTCGACTTATAGAAAGTATTGCTGTTTTGTGATAATCAAGTATCATGTGGAAGATAATTTTTACTTAATATGTCAATCTGACCCGTAGAGAAATATTAGGGCTTCTTTCAATATGTACATGACTGGTGGGAACAGGTGGACTTCCTTATGCTTCATCCCATTGTATCCTCTCCATGCTGCAAGGATTTGTTAATGATTGGCAGCAGATGGTTTTAAATAGGAGCCTGTAGCTGAAAAATGGTGACACAAGGTAAAGGTAGGCTGTATGTAGGACACAAGCAAGAAGGCCACTCTGTAACAACCATAGCTCCTGCTAAAATGAAACAGTGGCCAATTGAGTCTGTGAAGGTTCTCAATATATCTGTTCATGGTATATCTGTAAAAAAAATTATTCAAGGCAACTGGACTTGCTGTATTTTTCTTGAAGTCCATTTGCCTTGACTTATTTTTTACAGATATAGTGGTCAAGTGAGGAAGTGACCAGTCATGAGTGCAAAGGCTCAATTTTGCTCCTGTTCACCAGGATTTAGAAGTGGACTTTGCTTCAGTAATCAAAAGCGACCCAAGTGAATGAAAAGGATAGAGCCTACATGGTGTGGTACTCCCATGGATAATCTAATAAGCCACTCCCAGTCACAGTTTAACAACACCACCCAGTCATTTATGGTCCATTTAAAGGTGTGACATGTATGTTATGTATGTAAACCTAAAATACAAATTGTTCTTCTTACATTCTAGCTAAAAATGCTAATTGGTCAGGTGCGATACACGCCAGCGGGTGTTGCTGCATGGGGTGCTGTAATGTATTGACATGCAAGGTCTCAGACAGAATTATTATTTAAAGTAAAATATTATTAAAATGGAACTCCATTTTTTTATCTTTTGTTCAGGAAAATAAAAAGCTGTTTCTGCAATGCTTACTTTCAATCTGGAGCTGTCCTTTGCAGTACTTGTTCTCCACCAGTCTACCAGGTTGAATGATGGCCAGCATCATTCAACCCACTTCTTGTGAAGCCAGGCTGTCATGAGGGGGTGTTATCATGCAACCTGGGCTTAAAGTACTCCTAGATTGACTGGAAGGACCCGTGATGTCAATGGACTGGTTTGCAGAGTGCATTAAGAAGGTATATATATTTTTAAAGCAAATGTTAGGAATCGTCACAAAGACAAGGACACCACACCCCCGGTATCTGCTGGTGTGCGGGATGGGACGAGGCTTTTCGTTCGGCGCTGTCATATTGAGCAGACCAGCTGGGAAGGGAGGGGCCCCACGATGGGAGGGGAACTCCCAATTCCGGACCCGCTGATTTAAGGTTGAATGTGCAGACCTCTGGCCCGTCCTGGCTGCCTATGTCAGACGCCGAGATTCCGGGCAGCATGAGGGCTGTGCAGCGGGAACTCAGCAAGATGTGGGTGGATGGTGGAACGGCGTGGTTCAAGGAGTTCAGCGCTGGATGTTTGAGGACTCTTAATACAATTAAAAGGTACGTAAGGACAGGCACATGGCTCCCCTACCATTCCTTTACTCCCCCTGATGTTCTTGTTTCCTGCTTGAGCAGAGAGAGTCTTCCTGCAGATGTGTATTCACTCACCAACAAGACATTTATCAAGATGTTCACCTCCATAAACTTCCTGATGATGCTTTGGCGAAACGCGTAGAAGGCTGGAGAAAGCACAGAATCATGGCTGAATTTTCTTTTTTTTAAATTATGTAATTAGACATGAATATAATGGAATTGATGGCAAATGTATGAATATATTATCATGTTTATGTACGGGCTCCAGGGAGGTTTGTTTTAGACATCTACCTTTGTTTTTACTCAGATGAATGGATATGCTGCTTTTTTTATTTTATTTATTTATCTATATGTATAATATGAATTAATTGTAATAAAAGTGAATTTAACTATCTATATTATTTATTTGACATTTTTTGGATTTATTCCCCTGTATTTCCTAGCAGCCACCTTGAAAGCCCCATTTATTTTTTGTTGGTATATATTTTTTTTAAACTGGTGGTGGGTCAAGGTTCAGGAAAGGGGGAGGCTTACGAAGCTGGACTATTATTAAACACAAATTCCTCTTATTCGGTCATTTCCATTTTTCTCAAAGTATGCATCCCTTTTTGAAACACAAATTCCTCTTATAGGTTGAACTCGATGGACTTGTGTCTTTTTTCAACCTGACTAACTATGTAACTATGTAACTATGAAAGCCAAGTGCCCTGATTTTCCAAGCATGGTAGTTAAGGCATGCAAAATAGCACTGGAAGAGACTTTGTCATTATACAAATATTGGGGCTGCCATTTGCTGACCTTCCATTGAGAATGCTAATTCCCTGGCTGTCAGATTAATGCTGTGGTTTGAATGCTTACTGAGTTTCTGACTTGGAACAAGTTCTGACAGTTTTCTGATACTCTATTAACAACCTTTTTCCAGGTCTGTGAGTAAAACGCATTGAAGCCAGACTTGTGGTAATACTGACCACAAGCCACTTTGCATGCCTTAAGTGCCTTTAAGGTGCCTTAAGCGTTACCTGAAGCATAATGAATCAAGTACCCTCTAATGCAGGGGTGGCAAACACAACGCCCTGTCTCCGCCTCCACCGCCGCCTCCTCTCTTTCTGCAGCCATGACGGCTTACAATGCCGTTCTGGTGCCCACCTCCACCCCGCCTCCCCAGTCCTTCCAGCCAGCGATGCCGGCTTTTTTGCATGCCACTGAATGTTCATAGTGGCAGAGATTGCTGGCAGTTTTTTGGGCAGTTTTTTTCCCCCATCCAGCGGGCTGCGTTCTGTGCCTCTTCTTAATAAACTGTGTGCTGCTATTTTAAAGTTTATCGTAAAAAAAAAAAGCAAAGTACTGATAACACAGGAGATCCACCCACAGAGGGATGGTACCACTATAGCCCAATAAAAAAAAAGGTACTATAGCCCAATACAAAGGGAGGGAGCCGCCTATACAGGGAGGTACCAGAGCTGGTCCAGGTAGGAAGGTAGGGGAGAGTACAGATGTGAGGAATTTTTAGGCGCAATCCTGACCCCTGCACTGTGTACGTAGCGTACTTTTGATAGTGGGAGGGCTCTTGACATCTGCTGTATTGGGAGTGGGGTGCTCTGGATGTCTGCTTATAATTATTATGAGAATAATTTAATTCCATGCCAGTTGAAAAGGAGGGTTGCAGACTGCTGGTATCGTCCACAGGAGAACTTTATTGAGGACACCATGGTGTTCAGTTCTGAGCAGTCTCCAATAAAGTTTCTTGTGGATGCTACCAGTGATGTGTGACCCTCTTTTTCAAATACAATACAACCGGCCCTTTGAGGGTAACCATACTGCTGATGCGGCCACCGATGAATTTGAGTTTGCCACCCCTGCTCTAATGGATCACTTTTCAAGTATTCCTTGACATGGATACTTCTTTTTTAACCAAAACCCTCTAAACATGTATAAATGTTTTACAAATAATCCATTGTATTAAATGAAAAATACTTCCTAGTAGCCTTCTAATATACATTAATTATAATTTGATAAAACACTAAGCAGGTCTGATGAACTGGAGACATACTCCCTTAACGCATCAGAAATGTACCTGGGGTACACATATTGCTGGTTAACAACGCTGGTGATTTAATTAAACTGTATAACTATTGCTTAGTTTCCAGAAATGCTCTATTGCTGCATGTTGCGAAAATACATAGTGATATATTGTGGCATGAGGTTGTGTAAGATTGATCTGATAAAATTGCATGAACATGACTTTTTACTTGTTTTTAATATGCAGCCCCATTTTTAAAGGCAGACAGGGCCCCTTGGAAAGATCCATTTATCTCTTTTGAACATATAAAGCATTTCCTATGGGAGGCTGGCCTGTCTCGAGGGCTTTACATTCTCTGGCAGTATAGGATTTTAAGTCCAGTAAGATTGTATCAGTCTGAAACGGTTCCACACAATGATAAGGAGATAAATGAAATGTGGTGACTTTGTAGGACATTCTGCAGAATGTAGCACAAGACTGATCTCATGAGGATTGTGAACGAGAACCTGTCATAGTGATAGACCTGAATGTATCGGCTGCAAAAAAAGCAAAATAAAACCTAATGCTAAATAACAGCTACATACTAGAATTAAGCCATGCTTTATAAAGGGTTTTTTATTTTTTATTTTCCCTTCCTCTAGATCGATTGTGGGTTTAGGGTGTGGACTGGATATGGATTATTTGTATTTTTTTTTTTGTCTATTGTTTGAACTTGATGGGCATATGTGTCTTTTCAAAATATGCAATTAATAAAAAACATAAAAAACAAACAAACAGCCATTTATTCTGCTCTTTCATCTTGTCGTCAGCTGCCTAAGCTAATTGACACATGGGACTTTTAAAGCCTTCTATGTTCCTTTGTGTAGCCTTCTCACTAAGCTACCATAGGTTGTCTGAATGCTGGGTCATTACAAGCTCAGCAGAAGCTGCCCTATCAATTAGGGACCAGCATGCCCACCTTTTAAATACAACAAGGACAGGCCCTACCTCCCATCACCCACTTGGTGTGACCAAAGTGAAATAAAAGGGTAGATCCAGGACAACATATGCATTCTTTTCTAGGCAGCCCACTCTGCAATGCTGAGGATGGTAACCCCCACCTACCCGAATACAGAAGAAGAAGCATACTCCTGGGTACCAACCAATCAGACTTTTGCTTTGCACCTGTGATATTAATCTAGTATCTAATACCAAATTGTGTAGGTTATTGTTGTTATTGTTTCTGAACATTGGAGGTGGGGGTCATTGCAAACATTTACATGCCTCCCCACCCCCAGCTGAGTTTTCCCCATCTTCAACTGAAAAACTCATACACTAAAATAAATAAATAATAAGTACAGCGCAATCTCAAAAGAATTGAACCCAGCAGCCTAAAATCAATAATATGTTCAGTATATAACACAAATATACAGTGACAACGTGTTTTCTGTAAAAGAAAAAATGATCAATGAATACAAACACATGAAGAAGTGTTCAAATTATTGCTACAAGAAAAAGTGATTTTATGAGAATATTCAGACACCTTCCTTTTTTTAAGGAAAACACGTCACAGTGTGTTTGTATTGTATGCATATTTTAAATTTTAGGAATCTTGGTTCAGTTCTTTTGAGAGATTGCTGCACTGTCGAAAAATAAGTGAAAGACAATAAAAATACCCTTTTTTTGCATAACAATAAGTTGAGGATCATGAAGAGTCAGCTGGGGCTTGGGAGGTAAACTCCCCACCCCCAATGTATAGGAACCTGTTTCTGGCACCCAAATGATCTACCTTATGTACATTAACAACCTGTCTTTGTAATCAGGTTTGCTCATCCCCCTGGGGTGGCATTAAATGGGTGTAGCAAAGGTGCAAAGCAAAAGTCTGTCTCCAACTAAAGACCACTCTTTGGTATCTGAGGCTGTGCTTCCCTTTTTGTATTTGGGTTACCAACCTCCTTAGCATTGCAGTTTGGGCTACCTAGGGAAGAATGAATGTGCTGTTTTGGACCAATGACTTTATTTCACTTTGGTCAAGTTAAAGGGTGTAGGGAGGTTGGGCATGTCTTGGTCATATTTATAAGGAGGACATGCTGTTTCCCAATTGATTGGGCAGCTTCTACCAAGGTTGTAACTACCCATCATTCAGACAACTCCTGGTAGCTTAGTGAGAAGGCTGAACAAATGATCTCTTCAACACAAGCCCAAAGCCTGTCGATACAGGCCCTGGTGTAGATCTACACCCAATCTCTAAAATCTTGTGCACACTTTAAAGTGTAATAATTATCCAGCAAAAACGTTTTTTTTGTTTTAGCTTTTATCTTGTTTCTACAGCTCTCCAGGGTTCCATTAGGGGATTTCCCCTTACTTCCTGACAATATTTCACCAAACAGGTTGTGAGGAGAAATATGCAACAGGGACACAGAGAGAAATATATTTAGTAGAGTAGGAGAAGGATAAAACCCCTGAAAGTTTTTTTATTTCTGCCTGTGTCCCTGTTGCAGATTCTTTCTTTCTTAACTCCTGTCTGGTTAAACCATTGTTAGTGGTACACTTAGGGGTCTATTTATAAAATATTCTCTCTGTGAATGCTCGCTTTGTGCGAATAGAAGCAAAAACATTGGTACAATTTCTTTTCAGGCCGAATGTAATGTAATACTGCAGTATGGCCACTAGATTGAGCTGACGAGCACAGGACATTGATTCTCCTTTTCTATGCTCATCAGCTCCATCTAGTGGCCATAATACAGTATTACATTACATTCGGGCGGGAAAAAGAAAAATACTAGGAACGTTTGTATTTCCCTCTATTCGCACACACAACAAACATTCACAGGGATTTTCAGAGTGAACGGCTCTGCAAATTTGTTTTTGAATAGACCTCTTAAAGTCATTCCAGAAGCTGGTTTCTATCTTTCTAAATCTGACAGTTTCTTTAAAATTATACCTTGCCATAAAGGTCCTAGTTCAGGTACTTCCTTTCATAAGGTGACAATGTTCGGTGTCCCAGTTGTGCTTCTGCACTGTCACCCTGTCACATGGGCCCCTAATGGAGACTACAACTGTACTGACACACATTACACAGGTATTGTCCACTATAGTCCTTACCAGGTAACTGATGCAGAGTAATGATCTGCAGCCAACAGAGTGAGCCCATGTAGACAGGAAGTGGCTGAAAAAGGTGAAAGGTCAATAACTCTTAGTTAGCAAAAAAGGATGAAAAATGGAAAGTGTTGATAGAAAAACAACAACATATCTTATCCACAGTGCTTTAGCAAACTAAATGTCATCCATTTAGTGTTTACGGCTACCTCATAACTTAATTACTGGTTGCTCTGGGTTTTCCACACACGTGTTTCTCTGTATCCTGGTTGCCATCAATGGAATAAACAGAAAGATTTGCTTGCCGAAGACACAATAGACTGACACGTCACTGCCATTGGCTGATGTATCTCTTCTGTTGTCCTATAGCATAAGTTAAAATAAATTCTTCCTCATGGACGAGCACCCAGCGGATTTGTGAGTCAGATTAATATTGCTTCCCCCTCCATGTATATTTTGCTTCCACTGACTATTTACAGACACCAAATCTTTCTTTATCACCATAACTTTCATTCATCCTATTATTAGCTGTATGTAAAATAATCCTTCATTTCATACACAGTAGATTCTCCGTGCTGTAAGTTACAGACTGGATGTCTTGGAGACTGTCCCAGATTTTATTGCTTTCACCATCCGAGAGCTGAATAAAATATTCCTACAATTTACTCATTCATTTCTACAAACATTTTATAATTTTTATGTACTGGCTTCAATTTAATGTTGGAGGATTATAATAAAGTTATGTTACTAAATTAATGTGTTTATTTGCTTCATATTTTATGGGACGTCAGTGGTTAATGTAACTGCGCGCTTGAAGCTTCTGTTTTGATAGGACTAAATTGTTTGATATTGATTGAAACTTAAACTTTATTTGAGTTATATGTACGATTAGTGGATTAACTGCTGGAGGAGCCGGAGCTGTTTTGGAAGCTCCAGAGCTGGTGGGACCACTATTATACTCTAAAACAGTGACTCCCTTAAGGTTTTTATCCATGCTCACATTTGATTGCAGAGCTATGGGCCTGGTCAAATTTATTAACCTGTCGCAAGGTCTGTGTGTACAATACCTCAACAGCCAAACATATTTAAAGCTAATATGTAAATGTAACCCTATTGGTTGCTCCAAGGCAATAGAGATAGTCTTTTTTTTAAAGAGACACTGCCACCTTACCCATGCAGTGCAAAGGGATAGTGTCTCTGCAATGGGTCTGCCCCTACCCACCTTTACTCACCATACCAGTGTTCCCCCACTGCTCCTTTCTCCTCTGCAGCCATCTACAATAACTAACACGTTCCACTTATACTGCTCAGTTCCAACAGCCAACTGTTAGCCCTAAGCACTGTCACAGGATCAGTGGATTGATGTCACTGCTCCCTGTGTCATCAACACCAGTCATTTCCATGCTGGTTGCAGAGGGAAAAGGAGTGGTGAGGGATTTCTTGTAAGGTGAATATAGGGAGGTCAGGGGACCCTTTGCATAAAAACTGTCACTTTACACGGCATGTGCAAGGTGACAGTGTCTTTTTAAAGAATAAAAAGTATTTCTGAAATGCATACACATTGCATGCTTAACTAACTGGAGTTCTTTTTAACTTGCATTGTTCTCCTTGCTTGAAATAAAGAATGTTATGACAAATAAACATAGTGAATTGAGTCTATTGTCCCAATATTAAAACTTGGGTGTTGGTGGGTGAGGAGCGTGCCACAAATGATAGTCAAGATGCTTGCATTTTGGGGGCTTTGGGAATATATTATTTTGAGCCCAGTTGGTGATTGAATTGTTCATGTTTTACATTCTACCCTGGATGGGTGCTTACCACATTGCAAGCCCCCAAAGTTATAAAAGTTATAAATGATTTAGTCATCAACAACTTTCAAACTTACCTGTAAAGGATCTGCTTTTGTGATGGCTCCATCAAGGAGTTGAGAAGTCACAGGAGAACTCTCCATGACAGCATACTCTTCCTATTCTAGAACCAACCAAAAGTTACTTTAGAACTATGCAGATCAAGCTTGCACCCCAAGTTCATAATTACCTCTCACTTAATGCAAACACTGTTTATGTTAAAGCTGAAGAAGTAGATATCAGTTCACTTTATGAAGGTTGATGAAGAAATAATCCTTCACCTGATGTGTCCAATTTCATTTTCAATGTATTATACCACAAGCCCAAACATAACATTAGTGGTGAAGTTGGAAATGGGAATTTTATGAGGATTACACCACATGACTGTTTACTGTTATACCTCAATGAGTGTGATGTACTCTGGGCTGTGACATCGATCTTTTTATCTCAAAAACGTTTTGTAATAATAATTGTGGCCTATTTATTTGCTATCATATCCCAAACCACCCAACATCTTGTGAATGTCTGCACCTTTATTAACCCAGGGATATGTTGAAATGGTACATCTGTTGCTTATCATGTTTTTAAACAGCTCCAACTCTCTCAACTACACTTCCCTGAACTTCCTGTGCAGTACAATGGTCTCCAGCAGCCATTCATCTATTAGCTTGGAGAAGGGAGGAGCAGAGAACAGGGGAGTGGCCGTGCCTGTGTGTTTCTGGAGAGAGACACAGCTTACTAGCACACGTGAGGGTGGCTCCATAGGACCCTGGAAAGGAAAGAAGCAATCTTAAAGCAGAATATCGGGGCCAATGCTCAGGGGACCAACTGATTCTGCAGGAAGCTTAAACTTTTAAACATGAGTGAGCAGCATCCATTGTAAGTGATTTAATCAGCAATTGAAATATCTTAAAGACCTTTTGACTTTAATATCACTTTAAGCTTTTGTGACATCACTGACCCTGGTTCAAGTCAGGAAACAATGCAAGCATTCAAAGCACCTCAGTCATTTTGCCTAGTCAGTGTAAAGATGATCTCCCTCTCTACATAGCAAACTACATCAGGTAAGACAGACAATCAATACTAAAGACACTTTTCAGTGCATTTACAGAGACCAACAACAGCCAGCATCAGCAAAATCACCTAAATCTGCTAGGCAAGGCACAAATCATTTTATACACTGGCACACGTACTGCCATAGCAACCAAATTCCATCACGTTTCTTGAGTGAACTGTAAGATGAAAACAAACTTTGACTGACTGCTATGGGCAACATCACTGTTTCCTTTATACTAGTGTCTGAAAATAAGCGGCACAATTAATGGCAGGGTACACATCATGATTAAAGGAAAGCCGCACTTAGAGAAATATGGGTACTGCCATTGCTGACCTTATCCTTAAAATACTAATCAATGGGTTGTCTCTGGCTTCAGTATTTTCTGAGTGCCTGACCAAGACCAAGCTTGCAGAATAGAAGGATAGGCCTAATCAAGCGGCAAAGACGTAAGCATAGAGCCTACATGACAAGGTGGAAGGGGAGCCAAGCGTACAGGGAGTCAAAATCGTTACAGTTGGGAGGGTGAAGTAATAAAAGAGTACTCTGCAGTTTGGAAGGAAGTTTGGAAGGATCAGGATTGGTGAGAAGGGTCTTCAGGAGGTGGTTTGAGGGGAGAAGTGAAGCTACTTCAGCCAGATGTTTGCCGCTGTTTGCCTTCCTCCCGCTCTCCTAATTGTAATCTTATCACTTTGTTTATTCATGTTTTAGGTCATAGCAGTGCAGTGTACTTGAAGCTGGTAATTTTGCTTGAGAAAACGGACCCTGTCTGGCGTACAGAATCCCTCTTCAGTGCTGTCTAGTTGCAATGACCCAGAACTGATGGAATAAGGTGTATCTGCGGCCAGCTTGCTTAAATATACCCGAGGCAGTGTGGTACAGCTGGGTGCTGGGCAAACAGAATCTGTTCCCGAGATATAGTTTTCAGATCCATATTTTATTTTATTGCAGGACCTCCTGTCCTTATTTCTCTGTGTGATAACTATTATTTATATAATGTGTTTTGAATGTTGTCATAAAGGACTGGTATGGCCATTAACTATCACTCAGTTGTAGTCTGTTTATTGCGTAAGTAATGAGTTATGACCTAGGAGTTAGGTTTGCCCCATTTTAATTACCCTAGTCAAGACAGTGTGATGTCGGATCTGATCTGCATACTTGTTCTAGGTCTGTGACAGCCTAGTGTATGTCCAGCTAAAACTCCTATTAAGTTTACTGCTATTGGGGACCCTACTAGACATTGTTGGTACTTACAGATCTATACATTACACCTATATAAGCTATAGCAATGGAACAAATAGGGAGAAAGGATCTTTGATAAAAAAACAGAGGGACAGTTGTGAGCTTTGCAATTGCAATATACTCTCTTTTTATCTTTGCCAAACATAAAGTTCTGAAGGCAATGTTTATATTGATTGTGCTGAAACTATGGCAATGCTTTTAAGAGGGTTGTGGGGGGACTAGTCTAGTCTGTTTACAATAAGTACACTGTAGAATGTGCTCTGATTTGGGGGTGCCCTTAAATTACTGATGAACAACTGAATCTTAAATAAGTGTCGGGTTTATTTACAAATAGGGATATACATACATATTACAATTAAGGGAATTTGAAAGGGGAATTGGGGATAGGAATTGAGGTTAAGGATCCTACAGCTAGCTACACCATTCTCTCTCTCTCATTCACACAAGCCATGGGTTTTTCTCTGTTCTTCGGACACGCCTCTCCAGCAGGTCTCAGCGAATCACATTCTTCATTGCAGAGTTCAGAAAGACTTGTCTTGTCCAAAGGTCTTGCTGGTCAGCTAGATTAGTGTCACACAGGAAGAAGGTTCCATCAGATGTATAAGACGCCCCCAACTTTTCTTACCCACAATTCAGAAATCAATATTTTAAATGATATTATGAATCACACTTACCTCTGAGCCAATCACTTTATTCAGCCTCTGTTGCATCACTGGTTTCTTCATCACTTTTAGCTTCAAACATATCAGTTTCTTCAACTTCTGCTGCATCACTGCTGTCTGCTGAGTCACTGTCTATATATACAATCAATCCGTGAGGCTAGGTTGCAGTGGTATCAGCACTTTCAAAACCGCGGCCCCCGTGTATAAGACGCACCTCTATTTTTAGCTCAAGATTCTTATGAAAAAGTAGCGTCTTATACACGGAAAAATACGGTACTCTCTTTTTATCTTCGTCAAACATAAAGTTCTGAAGGCAAAGTTTATATTGATTGTGATAAAACTATGGCCATGCTTTTAAGAGGGTTGTGGGGGGACTCAGTGGCGGAACTACCGCCGGTGCAGGCGGTGCGGGCGCCCGGGGCCTCAGGCTCTGGAGGGGCCCAGCAAGTTTTTTCTGCTGATACAGCGGTGCATCTGTGCTTACTTTTTCCCCCGCTGGACGCTGCTCCGTCTCCCAGCGCGGAAGAGAGAAAGTGACAGCCGGCCGAGCCCTGCGGAAGGAGAACGCTGTGTTTGTGGGTTTTTTTTTTGGGGGGGGGGGGGGGGCCCAAAAAAAAATCTTGCACCAGGGCCCTTTGTTCCTTAGCTCCGCCACTGGGGGGACTTGTCTAGTCTGTTTACAATAAGTACACTCTCTTGAGCTTATCTATTAAAGGCAATGACGCTGTATAAGTCACAGTTACCAATAGCAAACAAAATGAAATCTTCCTCCTTGAATAGGTTGCTCCAGTAAACAGACATGCAATTGGTTACTGCAAGTAATGAGAGAGTCATTAAGTGAACCACTGATTCACAGGTGGATCAGCAATCCATACACACAATGACAAACTGGCACCCAATGGTCAGTAAGAATATCTGCGCCTTTACTAATCCAGGCATATATTGAAATGGTAAATCTGTTGCTGAGAATACCTGTTTTACCATGTCTATTCTACCATGTCCATGATGTGATCATCTTGAGATTTGCAATTTTTTTTTTAAATCTGGCTGAAAATATGCAGGAAGATTTGTTGAATCTGCGGAGAATCATACAATTCAATAATGTGAGGCTGCACACTTTCTAGTCACATGAAGTTAACATGATTTATTGAACAAGTAGCAGATACACTCTATTAGTACCTCCCCTCTGACATTTCTTGCCCCCTGCTGGGGCCTGATTGTAGAGTAACATTACAATTAAGCCTCAACAAGGTTCAAAACATGTCAGAGGGAAAGAAACTAGTGTAGTGTCTCTGGTAATGTTTGATGTATGTGGTTTTGTGGAGAGGTGTGCAGCCTCTTATTATTGCATTACAGAGAAAAGGAGGTGACAAGCCCAAAGTTGGGCCAGTATCTGTGGCTGTGGGGGAGACTTTGGGGCTATATCACATCATGATCACATCTTGAATTACATGTACCTAGATTTTCTGAAATGTTTGGATTTCTGTAAATCAGACAGATATGTATATAAATATTCAGGCAATAAAAAGTAGGGCCCTTATTTAGTAATTTCTAGTTTGAGAATTTCTAAAATATTTCTTGAATCTTCCCAAAAAATCTTTCTTTTTTGAAATGAAGGAACATCACATGTACAGTAAATATCTGAATGTTTGTTGTTTCATGTTTTGTCCTCTTCTTTGTTCAAAAATGGGTCTAAGATGCAAAAACATTTCTGGGAGTATTAACATACCACCTTCTTCAGGGCTTAAAATTCTGGCAACCTATACAGAACTGCTCATTGGAAATAGCTTTATTGTAGCTCTCTGGCTGATCTGCTGATAATTCGATTAGCGCATTAATATTGGTTGCTGACCTGCAATGATTTTAAGGAACTATACAGTATACAATCCCAGATAGCAAGGATAACTTGCCACAAACTTGTGGCAGGGTTAAATTGTAATTCTTGTTAACTTGCTGCACACATTCCTGGCAAGTTGTAGACTTGCAGGACACTTGCAGCACAAGTTCTAGTTGACACTTTTTGAATTTGTAGCAAATTTGGTTGGCAAGTCTACAGCAAGAGTCCTGCAGGTCTTAGCAAGAGCTCTGCAAGAGTACTGCACTTTTGCAAAGCAAGTTGATCTGGAGACTTGCAATGCAACAAAATTGTGAAGCTTGGCAAGTCTGCAATAGTTTAGCAAGCCATTTTCAAACTTGCAGTTCAATTGCTTGCTAACTGGGATCCTTTTTTTTTTTATAATCCCCAACATGGTTTGAGTTTCGCTTCATAGAAATAAACCTGATCATACAACTTAAAGAAGATGAATATCGGCATCTAGGTTTAAAATGAATGACCTCTATCTAATTAGGTGACATCAGAGGGGACTGTGCTGGAATTCATAGTTCTAAATTGCTAAGATTATGTTATATGGTTATATGGCCTCTATGTCTTCCTTCAGAGTTAATCCACTTCCAGCCTTTTCCTGCATAATCAACATCCCAGACTTATTTTTTTTTACAACAAATGCTGTTATCATCTAGTTGCTGTTTTTCATTCGTGTGATCTGTAGTAAATCTCCATAGTAAAACTATCAACCGAGCAGGTCTTTTAGATAATTTAAATTGGTTATACACTTATGCAAGCCATAAATGAGGAAGGAACAGTAGGATCCTTTTTTTTTCTTCTTACAATGTTTTCAAGCCATAAATTGTCAAGAAATAAACAAGTTGTCATGGTGACTAATGTAGAATAAATACTCCAACATTTCCTTCTCTCCCCACCTGTTTTTATTTTATTCATATTCCCTTGAGTGTGCAGATCGAGAAGCACTGTCATAAATTAATTACAAGTAAAACAATTTTGTTGCACAGAGTCAAAGCTTGACTATGGTTTATCCAGTGTACGAAATGTTACCTTTAGGCAACAGCACATCAGCAGCATTCTGACAACTTGAGTACACAGGTTTATCTGGTGATAAGGTCATTTATAATGCACATAATCTCTTTCAGTTGGCGGGAATGATCGAGGAGGGAGGCATAAGAGGGTGGAGCAGCAGCTTAGGGAAGAGTAAGGTTTTGCCTAGAGCTGTACATCACCTCCTTCTGCACTAGTAAAATGGGACATGTGTCAAAGGAGCCTGCTCCAGTAGGTCAATGATAAAGTCCCAGCAAAGGGAAAACAGCATCAGAGGGGAGGAATTAATGGAATGTATCTGCCACTTACTCAATAAGTCTTTTAAAGAATTAAAGCAGTTGGGAAGCTGTGTGTGGCCTCATGTTATTGCAGAGAGGAGGCAGTGATGAACGCCAAATTTGTGGCCGACACCTGCAACTGGAGTCAGTGGCAGGAGAGAGATTAGACCAATGGCCTTGGATGGTATCATAAATCACAATAATCTGGATTTCTGAATGGTGTGAATTTCTGTAAATCAGACACATGTACATGTGTAATATGCGGATCCGCCCGCATTCCCGAAGTGGTGTATGGCTCCGCCCACTCCTCCAATGTCATGCCATCTGTCCACGCTCACAGGGCGGCGCTCATGCGTCGCCCCCTCCAGGCGTCGTCCGGCTCCTCCTCACCTGTGGTCTACTTAAGGACTGAGTGGTGAAACGATCGGCATCTCAGTATTGAGTTGGATACAGACGCTGACCGTTCATGTGTAGCTGTTCCCTCTTGGAGAGCTGATTTTCAACCCAAGGACTCAAACTCTGTCTTCAGCCCTGTTGGGCAATCTCAACCCAAGGCAGTGGCGTAACATTAGCCATAGCGACCCAGGCGGCCGTTATGGGGCCCGGGCCCAGGGCAGGGCACAATAAAAATTTTTGCTATGGGGCCCCGTGATTTCTAGTTACGCCCCTGACCCAAGGACCCAAACTCTGGCTTCAGTCCTGTTGGGCAATCTTACAGTGGACCGTTCATACGCAGCCCAGCTCACCCTCACCCCTGCTGCTACTGTGGACATTCACACCAGGAACCGAGGCTACCATCCCATTTAAAGGAACGGTGGTATTCCCTGGACTCTCCCTCTCTATCTCAGTGGATCCACACACTACAAAAATGCAAGTATCATGCACTGTGGCCAGTGATGAGAGAGTGAATGTATGTTCGCTGAAGATTCTGGGTTGATGACACAGAGTTAGAGGCTATGTTGTGAATACTACTGTCAGTAAAATTTTAATACAGTGATTTAAACTGAAATCGTTTCTTTTGTGATCATATGAACTTTAAGTTGGACCCTATCCGCAGTTGAGTTCCATACAGGTGGTTGCCAGCCGTTACTACAGATCTTACATATCTTACAACATGTTCACAATTTAGGAAAATTATGAGAAAACAGCAAATGGTGATGCCCCTGATAGGTCATCCCTAGTTTTGGCATTCTACAAATCCTGGCTATACTTTACACTGCACCTTTTTACTTGATCACAAAGAGTGTTGCTGTTGTTCATTCATATACCCTTATTTCATGAAAGAATATTTTTGGAAATCCGTACAATGTTCCTCATAATCAATTACTTCCTTAAAATCTCCCGTGTTTGAAAAGTAGGAGCCCCAATTGTAAATGAACTAAAGACAAGATGTCTGAAGCTTTGTCCTTTTATCTGCACAAATAATAGTCTAAAATGGCAACATCTTTGAGTTCTTAACATGTCGTGCAAAAACAAGTTACATAACCATTAGAGAGTCATCTCTGAATTCATGCTGACGCTGTCCTTCCTTCTGCAGGGTGGCTACTATTGTTCCCCATGATATTTAGGAAAAGAAACAAGGAGTACAGAAGCGCTACTACCAAGTGGTGACTTGGCAAAACCAAATAAGGGAATTAAACTTACCAAAGAATGGGTACTGGCGCGTTATCATCGGCGAGGGGTGGATGGATGGGAGTCCATGGCTGCTGAGAGTGATGGGCACTCAAAGTTGTGTGTGGGCAGATGGGGGTGTCAAAGCTGTTGGGGCTAAGAAGGGCTCAGTGTCAGTGGGAACCTGGGTCAGATGTTAAGTGTGGCAGGGATCTAGGGGGGGGGGGATGCTGAAAGTAGCAGGCACGGTGGGGACCGGGCTGGTGGATGTTTTACAGAACTGTGAGAGAATTAACCAGGGGGAAAGGGGCGCACGAAAACCACGGTGGGGAGGGAGGCGGCCAGCGGGGACAGAGGCAGCTGGAGGTGGAGGCGGACCATGGAGTGGGGGACCGACCTGCAGGCATATTACAAGTGATCTCGGCGGCATCAACATGATCACTTGTACTAAACGAGTGCTGACTTCTCCACTCTAGATTTAGCCCGGCTTGCCTGAAGCAGGGTAAAGTGTACAAAAAGAATAACCACCCAGTGGCTGTGCTGCCCCTCTACTCCCAGCCACCCTGAGGCCAGGCCTCAGTGGCCTTGTGGGAAATCCGGCCCTGCCAATAGCAGTTAGCAAATATCTATTTAAAACATATGCCAATCTAAGAGACATTCAGTCCTTATAGCCCATTATTATGGTTATGTAGATATAACTTGGTTAGGTTAGGCTATGTATATATAACTTCTTTAACTACATATTATGCCAGTTAAAGCAGTTATATGAAAAACATGTATTTTCACAAGATGAGAACATTATGTCACATTATAATTAGTTCTAAAGAATAATTATGGCGGTAAAAATGTTAAGAAGGCAAATAGCTAAATACACAGTTGAGATATACTGTATGTTACCTGTCTTACCTACCAAAAGATTTCCCTGACCTTCATTGCAGTTAAGACATATAGCTTGATTGAGGACCCATTCGTAGATTGCTGATTGGTAATAAAAGAGCAGCATCCCGCTGATGAAGTCACCTATGTGCTCTCCCTGACCAACAGTGATGGGCAAAAGCAATGGATTCCTAATTTGCTCAGGGCACTTCTACCTTCTACCAGTCCTGATTATGGGATTAAAGAAAGCTACTGTAAATACAAAATCCAGGTACTTGTACAAGCTGAATCTAAAATTACATTTAATTATTTTATTAAATTCAAAACAAAGATGGATTAAATGTTTTTATATATCACAGGAGTGAGCTTGGATCGGTGACTACTTTAAAACACACACAGGGAACATGGGGAACAAAAGTAGCCACCTTCCAGAAGGAAGTACAGCGTCAGCACCAATTTGAAGCGATTGGTTTACGCTTCCCAGGGGTCAAGAGGCAATTAAGCCTCATGATATCTGTGCCCTTATTGGTGTTATTGGAGTGGACGATTGGTGCTGATTGGTTGGTTACCAATTGGGTGATTGCCACATGATCTCCATTAGCTGAGGTGTATGTATATATTCCTATGCCTTTCTGTGATATACTAGCTCTCAGGAAGGTGGAAGCTCCTCCGAAACGCATCAGCATATTGTTTGTCTTTGGGATCTGTTTGCCAATTTGTTGCTCATCCTAATGTGAGTAGTTTTTATGGAAGATTTTTTAAACTCTTGAATATAAACATTTTTACACTAGAAGAGGGCGCTATTTGTTTTTTGTTTACCAATTCAGAGATGATTTGAGGATCTACAGCCGAGTGCTATACAAATAAAATTACATTTTTGTTAATAGTTAAGGTGTCTGAATGCAACTCCCATCCTCTGGAACTCTTTACCCCAACCTGTCCATCTATCTCCCACCTTGACTGCCTGTAGGATTTCTATAAAGTCTCATCTCTTCAGGGAAGCCTATCCCACCTCAACCTAACCACTGAACCATCACATTCTCAAACAATTCATCCCCACACGGCTACCTCCTCATGTACCACTTGCCAGTCCCATTTAGATTGTAAGCCCTCATAGGCAGGGCCATCCTTACCATCTTGTCTTGAATTGTATTGTGATTGTAATGTCTTCCTTATATTGTATAATAATAATAATAATTTTAAATGTTTAACTCCTGAGTGTGGTGTAACTTTAAGAACAAACCAGGTGTTCAAAGTGCAGTTACCTATAACAACTATTCATATTTCATTTTATTGTAGACTGATCAGCAAAAAAAAAATATCTGGTGAGTTTTTATGGATTAATGAAGTTTCATTTTCACCCAATTAGCATAGCTGTGAACCTTCTACATATGCTGACCTCAGATTTTCTAATATATAATACTAACCTTACTGGCAGTAAGGATAAATATCTTATTAGTAGTTCTCCTCACAGTCACAATAAGAGGTAAATATTTTTAGTCTTATATTATTGTTACATGGTATTTACTCTGTTTACATTCATTTTCTGATTAAAGGGGTGACCTTTTATCTGCATATGATGCCTGTTAAAGAAACCCTGCCAGTAACTTTTTCCTTAATACAATGTATTCCTATTTAACCCCTTATTAACCCTTAATTAACCTAGCACAGTCATAATACCTTATTTCCTCTTATTGTTACATTATTACTTAAAGATTTTCTTATTTTCATCCATTATGTTTTTTTAGTGTGGCATTTTAGAAAAAAGCTAAAAAATTACTCACTGGTTTGTACCAGTATCATGAATTTTGTGTCATTCAACGGGATGAATCATAGAGTAAAATGTATACTTTTTATCTACAGTAACACTTGTTTTAAAAGGAACACTGGTCAAAGTAACCAGGAAAGGTTGTTACTGGAAGGATCTCATGGTTAAGGACCTGTGCAACGGATTCACAAAAAAAGTGATTTGCCTAACCCCTTGGCACCAGTTCCCGCCAGCCATTTCAGTGGTTCTAAATGGCATGAGTCATGTGATCACTGTGAACGGATATCACAGTGGTCACATGATTGGGAACCTAATTGTAGAAGACATAGTCACCCACACACCTAGGTCCAATGCATCAATTCGTCCTTTTATTGACGTCAGATACACATGGCATCACAAGTACAAAGCAAAAGCAACTTTTTTTTTACCTAGCATGGTCCCTTCATCAGGTAAGAAGCACAGCGACAATAATTATGATTGGGAACCTCTCCCACTGACTCCTGATTGTAAACAGTGACTAGGAGCTAAGGGGGACAGCGGTAACAGCTTGGCCATTGTGCTGGGAGTATGCAAGTGAGCGTTCTTTTAGCAGAGAACAGCATAACCGGCAGGATCCATATATGCAGCTGCTTGGCATTAAAGTTGACCCACCATGCTGTTGCATATATGCATTACCCCAGCTGGAACATGTTAAGAAACTGTATACAGTGACTCATGATGACAATCATACGAACAGGGGTGTTCACAAAAGGGTGAAGAGTTTGGAGAAGGAAGGAGAAGTGATCGATCTAGGACAACATAGCTGAACTGGAAAGTGAGCTGAATTGGAACATTTTTCCAAATCAGCTATGTTGTCCTAGATTGTTCACTTCTCCTGCCTTCTCCAAACTCTTCACCCTTTTGTGAATGACCCTTGAAGAAATTAATTTTAGATTTACATACACTTTAGAAGGACCCTGCCTTCAACTTGCAGGTGTCACAAAATTGCAGGTAATTGCATGGAAGCATCAAGTATTTTAAATGCCTTGCATTGCAGAAATTTCCTTTCAATTAATTAATTTTTATGCGCTTCACTTCACTTATTCAATGTGCCTTTGAACCTGCTAGGGAATTCGACCACACTGTGGTTGAACTATATGCATAAAATACTATAAATGCATTTACTGTATAAAATAATGGGGCGGTTTTGCTTCAAATGGTTTGGTGACAGGGTCTCTTAATCAAATAAATAAAGATAAATCATGTATAAGAACTCAACATAGAGATGGCAGGAGATGATCACTGGACTGAGAACCCAAGATGTACATAGAATGCCGAGTCTCAAGACCAAATCCACTACCCTGTACCTATAAAAATATATATGTCTCTAATTTTAGGTGAGGGTTGTGGATTTTCCCAGTAGACAAAAAAAACACAATTAGTCCTGGAAGACTATAATTGATGAAGCTTTTGACAGCCAGTTGTGCAGCTGATATGAAATGCATGTGATTATGTCTATACGGTGATATAAAGCAGCTGGCATTTGCTCAGAATTTCCTCCGAAAAAACCCTCTTCTTAATGGCCCGTGGCAGAATGTGGCATCTGGTAATCGAATGCGCTGTCATCTTTACAACGTGAAAGTCACTGCAAATCACTAATGTTCTCACCTGCCAGCCCGCTCCTTTGTCTTCTGCATTCTGACAATTACAGTAAAGGTATGTCATTAGCATCACCGCATCCGTTATCCCCAGGAATTATTGAGCTATTGTTACAACAAACTTTTTTTTTTTTTTTTTACGTAAGCTGCTTATATTGCGTATATCCCTTGCAGCTACTGTATGTCATGATGTTATTGTGACAGTTTATCATTCAAGGTAGATTTTGTTTTTATGTAAATGCTTTAGCAGCTGCTGATGTCACATTTAGTGTATAAAACAAAATAAAACAAACAACATAATCTGATTCTTCTTTTTTTTCCTCATATGTTCAGAGTGACTACAATATGCAAAAATAATAATTATTTTTAAGGTGTGTTTGGCAGGAGTCCTGGCACATTTTGTTTTTCGTTCCTTTATTTTCTCCTGTTTTAACATAATATTTACTGCAGGTATACCATTAGCTATTGAATTGATATTGCCTAGGACATACAGTATGGGCTTAATTCATAAACGTATAATGCGTTGTGGGACTTTTATCATTATGAAATTTTGTTTTTTATAACATCTGTAACAAGGACACTCCACTGTAGTCCAGGTAAATCAAGTAGAATGCAGTTTATTAAAAGGGCAAACACAAAATAGCTTGAAACAGCAACATAAGACAGTCCTTGTTATGGCTCTGTAGCTTTCCTCAGCTTCAAGACACTCACGCTGCTCACCCCTCGTGAGCCCTCACTCTGCTCTGTTAGCAGTCTGTACCGCAGCGGTCCTAGGGTCACCGACCTTCCTGACCTCTCCCAGCCTTCCCTGGCTGTTCCACATGCACCTGAGTCTGCTGTGGCTTTGTGCTTCCTGCACCCACACAACTCCAACACTCCTCTGAGCACTGGGCTGGCTTCCTGATAAGGCTGCTCTCAGCCACCTGATTAGCCCAGGCTGGTCATTGGCAACACCTGGCCCCAGGACTGGAGATCTCATCCCACCCAGAGCTCTACGAAATCTCCAGAGCTTCAGATCCCAGCTGCAAATAGGAAAACCTGGAATAACCTGAAAAGCCAGGTTCTTCCTTATAACCTGCTTTACTTTCTGGACCCTCTCAGCCCCTTTGGCTGAGAGTCCTGGGTGCCAAGGTCGCCATCCTCCACCGTGGCATTGGCTTACACTGCCACACATCAAAAATTGATTTTTCAATGCACTCTGGCCAGGTTCACCCCTGGGTGTTCCGTGACCGCGTGGCAATCGTGCACAAATCCAGTCACATTTCTTTTCTAATGGCACCCCAGTCTTGCCAGGAAGATTGCATGGTTTCCTGCTGCAATTCCACCTGTGCAATCACGGACGATCGCGGCTGAAAAAAACCATGCGGTGCGTGTCGTGGAAAAAGGTACATGTACCTTTTTTTCAGCGATTGTGGTGCGGATATAACACCATTGAAATCAATGGGGCTGTGCAGCAACTACTATGTGGAATCTCACATGATCGTGCAGTCCAAGTTCCCACCTGAACTCAGGCAGGGGTGGGGAACTGCAATCCTCCAGCTGTGCTTTAACTACAAATCCCAACATGCCTATACCTCTGGGATTCATGCCTGTAATTGTCAGTCTAGCAATGCCTCAGGGGACTTGTAGCTCCTCAACAGCTGGAGAGCCAGAATTGCCCACCCCTGCACTAAGGGGTCTATTTATAAAAACAATTGCGTAGATAGCAGTGAAACTGCATGTATATTCACTCTGTGTGAATTAACCAGCTGTTGAGAAAATTGTGCAGAATTTAATGTGTTAAAGGGTATTTCCACTTTTTCAGTCAAACGTGAGAAACCCCACTATATGTTTGTTATGTGTTCCTAAACACACAGCATACCAAACATTATGAAAAAGATATATTTCTTACCTTTCAGCTGTTTTTTTGGGTGAAAGCCTTTCTGCACATTTCAGGCTACTCTAAGCAGTCTGAAGGTGAAACTAGATGGTCAGACTAAGCGGCAGACTGAGCTTTCTCTCATTAACATACATTGCTTCTAAGTCTTTAACCCATTGTTAGGACAGACAGTGTTCAACTCTAGTTTACAACTGATAATGAGATATGCCAGCATGGTGTAGACATGGTTGATTAGAGTAAACATAACTTCCCACAGCCCCCTTCTTAACATTACATAGGGGGACGCTAGGTAGGATTTTTAAGTAAGTAAAAAGTAGTTGCATATTTGTAAAAAATATTTAATGTGAATGAGAACCTTTAACAAATTTAAAGTAGCTGCTATCACAGTATAGTATGTCTGCAAAAATGGAAGTACAGTTTAAGCTATTGTTTTAGGCTATTTTCCTCTGGTCAACTGTATTCAAGCTATCGTTTTGGGATAGGTTCACACCTGCACTACATCGCACGACACCCGGGACGTGCTATCGCGTGCTTGTGCACACAGCGATTGCCGCGTGACCCCATTGATTTCAATGGCGTGACATCAGCGCCGCAATCGCTGAAAAAAGGTACAAGTACCCTTTTTTGCGACACACAACGTGCAGTTTTTTTTTTACCCACAGCACGATCGGTTCACACCTTGGCGACTCCTAACCATGCAGCAATCGTGCACAAAACTGCGCAGATTGACGTGCAGTCAGGATTCGCCTAGGTGTTAACCTACCCTTAGGCTATTTTTGCTTTTTAGGCTATTTTTGGTTGAATGTATGCAGGCTGTTGTTTTTGTAAATTTTATCTCCTGGTCCAATGCTTTTAGGCTATTTTATCCTCTGTGGTAAAATAATAGTACAAAGAGACCTTTGCACTCACTTGTATGTAATAAAACATGCAGCAAACAGTGACTGCAAAGCTGTAATCCCTCAAGGTAGAAATGCAGAGACAAAATATTTTGCAGGTATGTTATTGCGGCATCTATCTCCTAATGTACGACAGTAAGAGCATCAGCACAACATACATTTCTTTACATTTTATCTTTCGTTTTAATTTTGGGCAGGTGATTGCTCTATCCCCTCTTCCAGCCTGAGCTCCATGGTTGGAGACTCTAAATGCTGATTGGCCACTTCCACTGGCGTCACAAATCCAGGAGATGTTTATTTATAATTGACTCCTGTAAGGAGCCATTGTCTATGTTGCGCTCAGTGGAGGATAAGGAGTCATGTCACAGGCTGATCACATGGCCCGTAGATCCCACGAAAGAAAGGATGCAACCTGGCTATGGATCTTTTTCCATAGTTAGAGTGGTCAGGGAACAACAGGAAGCCCAGTATTATGGGGGATACTGGAAAGATCAGTAGGTATTTTATCTTACTTTTCTTATTCAGTAAGTAAAAGCCAGCATTATCTTCAATGGGAGGGGCAGAGGAATCTGCTTAGATTTGGGTTTACACATATTTAAAGCATTACTCCTGGCAGTTAGAAATTCATTAAATTGTTAATTTCACCCCCACAGCTGATGAAGGATGTAGCACTCATTTTGTCTAGAGGTTGGGATATCACAGAATGATGCTCACCTTAATCCATGGTCTGCTCTTTTGTTGGTTGCCGACCGTTGTGCCTCTTGCTAATGTCATTACATACAAGGGGTCTTCGACATACCCATAAGAGGTCTTTGACATACCCATAAGGGGTCTTCAACATACTGAAAAGTGTTGTAAGCAGCCCTAAATAGTGCGGCAAATTTATCAGCAAGGGGGCATGAAGTGTAATAGAAAAGGGAGCAACAGTGAATGTTCCTTTTGTATATTTATTACATCTAAAGACAGACACGGAGAGACTAAGCGGAGGGGCTACATGACTGGGGGGAGCAATAGTCCCGGGAGAAAGGGTTAACAAAATAAAATGGGAATAGCTGCTCTTACCTGATTGGACGTGGTAAAATTGACGAATCCATCAGTCATGTCCCTTCAGTTTTGAAGAATGTGACAGTGGCTTTTTTTTTTTTTTACTCATGTCAAATTTTTATTGAAAAAAATAGAAAGAAATCAGTACATAAAGATCCATCTCTTGTGCAACCCGCTCGGCCATGTGTCTGTCTACATATGCCTTGGCCTGGGTAGCAGACGTGAATCGGAGAGGATTGCCGTCAGGGTCCGACAGGCGCAGTATTGCCGGGTACGCCAGTACGAATTTAATCCGTTTATGCACCAGGATTTGGCATACCTCGTGAAAGGAGCGGCGTATTTTGGACAGTTCTGCAGAATAGTCAGCGAAAAGCAATAATTTATGGCCGCCCGCTACCAGTTGGCGCTGCCTCCTGTAGGTTTGCAGGATTAGATGTTTGTCTGAATAGTCCAAATACCTCACAATGACTGGCCTGGGCTTTTCCTGGTCCTTAGGGGGGCCTATTCTGTGGGCTCTCTCCACTGCGCATGTAGATGTGATGCCCATGGCTTGTGGCATAATCAAGGCACAGAAGCGCTGGAGGTCATTGGGCAGAATTGATTCAGGAATCCCAATAATCCTGATATTATTTCTGCGGGACCTGTTTTCAAGGTCATCAACCTTTTCCAGCAGATATTGTAACGTTTTTTTATCATCCGCCTGTAATCTAGCAGCATCAGCGGCATGGTCCTCTACCTCACTGACACGAGTCTCCAGGGCTTGCATCCTGGATGCTTGCGCCTCCAGGGCCGCCGTGATAGGCCCCATGTGTAGTTTAATGGAGTCTGCTATGATGGATCCTATCTCCAACCGCAGATGTGAGGCCACAGTCTCTGCCAGGTGTTTATAGTCGATGGGGGCATGGGGAGATAGTGTTAATGACTCACCCTGCGCCCCCTCTTCAGCCTCATTCGTATCCTCCATGTCCGCCAACGCGGCCTGTGTGTCAGGCTGAGCAGACGCGACGGAGAGCGAGCGGCGGACCGGCTGCGATCTCGCCACAAATCTGTCCATGGTGTGCCGGGTAAGGAGCCGCTATCCAGAGTCCGGGTGGGGCGTGTGTGATCCGACAGTGGCTTGTTAAGGAATGTCTATAACCATACCTAAGGGCAACAATTAACCAACAAATTCTAAACCAAATAAATAGTTGATCTTAAAATGCCTTACTGGCTGTGAACCCTGACAATATACTGTATAACAAAGACAAATTAATTGATCTGTTTAAGAATGAGTTACAACCCTTGTAAAGGAAATATAATTGAAATAAACCTTTTTCTAACACCTGTACATAAAACAAAAGAGTTGTACATGTGAAAGAGTCCATATGAAAACAGTAACAGTTAAATGTAATAGAGAAGGTAAATGATTTTAAAAATAACCTTACTTAACATCCACACCTTTTTCTTTATAATGCTGGCGGTAAATTGTAAATGAAAAGACTGGTGTATCCATCACACCTCTGAACTATCACCTCTGCAACATGTAATATAAACTGAGATCATATACTTTAAATGATTAATCACCTTTCAACTATAATGGATGTTAATAAGGAAGCACAGGAAAGGATAACACTATTTTCTTGAACTCTGGGTGACCCCGAGATAAAATACCTTAGTCAACATTTTAATGGCATATAATAAATAAAATTATTCCAATATATCCCTACAAAAATCAATGCATCTCATGTGATTATGAAGTGTATATCTTCTTTTTATAAGCACAAGGTAGCAAAAACACACATATAGCACCCCAATAGAAACAACATACACACAATAATGTGATGATAAAATTTGTATTAAATATAAATATCAATTTCACAAAATGCTGAGAAATTCTCCAGATCCCCATATCAGTGTTAACGGATGAATGATGCTAGGTCTTGCAATGCCATTAAGTTTGGATGGTGCACCAATGCTTTATTACAACAGCATGCAATTGACCTTCACTTGCATTGCATTGCATTCTTGTGATGGACGATAATCGCAATACAAATTAGTAAACTAAATGTGAGCTTGTAGTCCATTATGGGAGTGAGCTTGGAGTGGTGACTACTTTACAACTCACACAGGGGCCATGGAGAACAAACTTAGCCCCCCTCCAGAAGGAAGGACAGTATCAGCACCAATTCAGAGATGATTTGAGGATCTACAGCCGAGTTATACGCAAGCTACATTTTTGTGAATAGTTAAGGTACTTGAATGTATTTTAAAGATTTTATTTCTGAGTTGAGTGTCACTTTAATAAATGCATATCTGTATTTGTTTGTTTCATTTGTTTGTTTCATTCTCTGCCTGTTGCTAAAGATTTGAAAACATGTCAAACTTTCTAGTTTCTTCCCTGTAACATGTCAATATTATGTACAGCCAGCGAATGTCTTGATTGTCCGCTCTATTTTTTTTACCTTCCTTATTTAAACAAATTTGAAGCAACATGAAAAAAATATTTGGCAGACAGATAGCTGGGATTTAACGGTGTGTTTTGCTTTCCTCTGTAAAACTCTGGCGTACCTTGACAACATCTTCATTGTCAGCTGGGACAACCCATCAAAATGCAGTGAAGACGAGAGCATGTCGACACCCGCGCCATAGGAAAGTCTGTCAAGGAATGGTAACTAGACAGGTGTGTAATGAAAGAGAGAACTCAGAAATATGTCATCACTTTTGTGTTTTCCTAAATGTTTTTTTAAAAAGCTTTATACATGGTTTGTAATTGTTCTAAACTGTTTTATTTATGTTTAGAATACATTTATTTAGTTAAGTCATGAAATCGAAGTTCGGTGGTCTTAATTTCCACCTTTTGGGTGGCTTCACTGCAAGCAGGGTCTCCCTTGAGCCACCCTGTTGTGCACACTTCCGGCTGCAGAAATGCAGAAAATGCACAGAAGCCACCACCCCCTCCCCTGTACAAGCTACATCCACAAGCCATTCCTCTGTAGAAGCTACACCCACAAGCCACTCCCCTGTAGAAGCTACATCCACAAGCCACTCCCCTGTAGAAGCTACATTCTCAAGCCACTCCCCTGTAGAAGCTACATCCACAAGCCACTCCCCTGTAGAAGCTACATTCACAAGCCATTCCACTGTAGAACCTGGATCCACAAGCCATTCGCTTGTAGAAACTGGGTCCATAAGCAACTTCCCTGAAGAATTTACATTCATAGTTACATAGTATTTGAGGTTGAAAAAAACCACAGCTCCATCAAGTTCAACCTTTGTGTGTGTGTGTTGTGCGTGCTTGTGTATGAGTCCCTGTGTGGTTTAGTATTTAAGAGTACCTGTACCCCTGTATGTTACGGTCTCTTAGGATGGTATCTCATTGATTTTTTTTTTGGGTGCTGGTTCCAGCTCTGTCGAGCATTTTGTACTACTCACTGATATCATTGGTTGCCAGGAGCTGGGTGGGAGGCCAGCCAGAGTGTCCTGCTCATCTATTGGCAACCAGTGATGTCCATGACCTGGGTGGGAAGCCGGCATGAGTGTCACAGGTTACTAAGAGCTCGTAGCAACCAGGGACGCTCTAG
>NW_017306277.1:589445-604485 GCF_000935625.1 Nanorana parkeri | reverse complement strand
ACTGCCACATTGCCTTTCCACGTATCACAATGTTTTCTTGCAGCGGAGCAGAACAGACTTTTATTTGCTGCAGTTAAGTAACACTTCCAGGTCTCCGCCCAACCCTGTAAATGGGCAGCCAAAAAAAAAAGAAGCCGCAGACTGACAATCTCACCTCCTATCAATATGCTCCTTGCAATGCACAATTGATTGGCTTTGTGCTGTTTATCCCTTTCTCAGTCTGAACTCTGCTGTACAGGGACCACAAGTGCCTGAAAACAAGTTAAATTCAGATACTCACACAGCTTGTAATTTAAAAATAATACAGTTAATGATGTACAGTATCTTTTATATGGCTTTCAACTTTAAGTACTCAATAAATGTGAGGAAAGCAACCCCATGACCAAGCTCTGCAAGGCAAGTATGCTAATTGCCTAAGCACAATGGCGCCCATGGTTAATAAGGCAGAGTTCAATATGTTTCAGTCATATATAGCTCACTTAAAATCTAATATTTTTATGTCATCTGTCGATTTATTACCACCCTAATTACTCACCAACAAACTGCATGAGAAATGATGCTTTAAAATATTTATGCATACCATATTTAATGTTAAATTATGTACTAAAAGAAATGACTTGATGACCTTACTGCAAGCTTTCTAGAATGTAAAAAAAAATATTTCTGTATTAATCTATTTATATGCAAATTGTTGAAATGAATTCATTGATTTCAATGACTAATTTACAATGTACTTTATTATGTCTGACCTTTTTGACTTCCGAGATTGCCTAAGCAAGACTTTTCCTCGCCCTTCAATCAGCTTCTGAGTATGAAAACACATGGATAATGGTGAGCGCGCTGTAAATAAAGCCTGACTATTTACCATTTATTCCAGAAACCTTGTTTGAAGAAATTCTTTATTTTATAATTACGGCAAAGTTGCTTCAGAAAGTTTCTTAAAGTGGCCCTTACCTATTTCTCACACAAGGCAAAGTGAAAGGTGCAGTTAAAGGGTTAGTTCACTTCTTAAAAAAAATAAGCTCACAATACTCTATCCACCTGGGTTGGCATCTCAGAAAGGCATATCGAAAGAAAGGACAATTCTCATTGGTCAGTGCAGTCACAGGATCACATTGGCCAATGACTGGTGCTCTTGCCAGCATTATGATGCTACACAACCTCCGGGGCTGTGTAGTGAAATTTTTAAGTGTGTGGTCCATTACGCCCCTGTTCTGTGTATCATGTAAAGTGAGTGAACCATCATCCACCCCATATATCCATATGCGTACATCCATACATGACTATACATTTATTTCAACAGAGATGTTCTATCCCCTTTCCTAGTTGAATGTTAATGCTCGTTATTGTGATTAGTGATTGTGTGTACAACTCTTCTCGTGAGATCTATGTGACCCACTTTTAAATTTTAGGAGGGAGGTATGATATGTATAGGATGCCCCCTGCTATCCCAGTACCCTTAGATATTAAATGCAATTGTCTATGAAACAGGTTCTTGGAATACGAACAGCCTTGAACAACTGGTCCAAGTACAGCATAACAACAATTAAGATAAGCACAGGCGAACCTACATCTTTGTCCGCCCTGGAGTCCCTCGATTTGTAGCCCTGGGTTCCCCAAGACAACTTTGCACGGAGTGGGTATGTCAGTGGATTAAAATCCCCGTCTCCACTCGATACAGGGAACTCTGCGCATATCCAGACACTTCCAGTGTAATGGTGGTAGTGGTGATGGGGCTCTCTCTTTTCGGTCTAACTGCCAAAAGCTCATCCTTCTATATACCCTGCAATAGATCCATATGTTATATTGTTCATATGAATTAATTGAATATAGCATTTCTTGTTAGATTAGTCCATGATTCCCTGATGAAGCAGTGTGTGAAACGCGTTGAGACTGGATATACTGATCTCCCACTGAATAGATATTTTGAGTATTAATTGAATGTAATTGGATACATGGGGATATTAGATGATTTATGGGCCCATGCTCCTGTTTAAAATGATGTTGTTTCTGATTTAGTGCAATTAATTTGTATTCATGTTTTTATATTGTTTATTATATGTAAAATAAATTATATTTTTATACCAATATTCCATGCTGTGGTGTTATACCTCTCTTTAAACCCCTGTTTTCTTTCCTTTTGTTACAATTGTTTATAACCCAAGGGGGAGAGGTCACACCAGGGGGCCGTTGTGTTAGCAATTCACAATTGTGTTGTTAAAAGCTGGAAATTACACATTTCGGGGGCATTCTGTACACCAACCATTACTGGTTTTGCTTTCAATTGATTAGAAAATTGGTGAGTATTTACACAAGTCAGTTATGCATAAATTATCAATACAATATATGTATGTATCATGATATACTGTGATGGTTAATGGTTTGCATTGTATATCATACATGTTCAATATGTCCCTGAAAAAGTGAATTTGTTCACAAAAAGTGTGGGACGCCTTCTGTTGAGACATGCAGATAAAATATTGTGATATTTATAATTATGTGAGGAATGAGGGGATTGTGAAAGGAGGAATTGTATACATTTTTGAAAATTTTAATGAATTCATGAATAATTTTTTTATTAAAATGTTGATAATCATTGTTCAGGAAAGTTCAGGAAAAGGTAACCATAGAACCCCTCCAGGGGAATTCTATTAAATTTTCAGAAAATTACAGGTTCTACACGCTGAAATGGAATGTAATTTTTAATAAGCTTATATTACACAATGGTTTTGTTATATGTTATATTTTTTTGCTTTTTTCATTATTTTTATAAACAAAAGTGACGTTTTCACAAACAAAATAAAATATAACAGTAAGTGAGGTAGAGAATGGAAATGTACTGATAACCGTTTAGCTCTAAGGGAAATAAGTGAAGCAAAAAATGAGTAACAAGTGTTTCATACAAAGGAACCGGTTACATTTATGGTGTGTCTAAACCCAACACATTGAAATTGTAATATATTGCAGATTACTAATCCTTAAATTTTATTTAAGGACATTTTCAGCACATACAGAAAATACCTGTAATCCTTGCCAGAAATGCAGTGTCCTTGTAAGTGTTCTTACCCCTTGCAGTGGGGCTTCCTCCGCACTGCAAGGCATAACTGCTCATTTTTGTCTAAGTGTCTAAGTTATACTCACCCAATCCTCCGAGCCAGCTTGTTGGGAATAGGGATCGGCAGAGTTCTATATAGATACAAAAGCTGAGGCAGGGCTATCATTTTAAATGTGGCCAATCTCGCAGACCAGGACAGAGTGTGTCTGCCAAGGTTGTTTAGCAGGGTTTGCAGGTGACCTATAAACGGTACATAGTTATGATCATATATCGTGGATATGGAGTTCGTTAGTGTTACACCTAGATATGAAATACCATTGGAGCTCCATTGGTACGGAAAGTGTGATTGCAAAATCATTCTACTAGCTACTGGTATTCCTAGGTTCAGGATCTGGGATTTTGAATTATTGGTTTTATAATATGACACCGCGCTAAAGGAATCTAGTACTGCAGATACCGCAGCCAGCGAGGTCTCTGGATTTGAGAGGAGTAGTAAGATGTCATCAGCAAATAGACTGATCTTGTGTAAATTCCGGTTAAATTGGAATCCCGAGATTTGTATATGGGTCCTGATAGTTTCTGCCAGGGGTTCCATGGTAAGGTTGAAAATCAGGAGAGGGGGCACCCCTGCCTTGTCCCATTGGTAATGAGAAAGGGTTTAGACAAAGCGTCCGATGTGAACACCTGTGCAGAGGGCGTTGAGTATAGTGCCATAATGGCGGATATTATCCTTCCTGAGAATCCGAATTTGTAGAGGACATGTTGCATATAGCCCCAATGCACCCTGTCGAACGCCTTTTCCTCTATGGTCCAGTGAATCATCACGTCCTATACACAGTGAGAGGAATTTATCAAAACAGGAGGAGACAAAAACTGGAGCAGCTGTGCACTGCAACCAATCAGCTTTTCTCTTCAGTTTGTTCAGTTTAGATTTGAAAATGATAGTGAGGCAACGATTGGTTGCCAGGCACAGTTGCTCCAGATTTTGTCTGCTCCGGTTTTGATAAACTCCACTCAGTGTATATTGGTGCAGCGGATGGGGAGAGATTCTTCAGGGGCTGAAGTAGCAGCCAGCTCCACACTTCGGTTGAGTATAACTTTCTTGTTTAGCACCTAAACAAAAATGAGCATTTAACCCTTAAAGTGCAGGGGTAGCCTCAATGCAAGGGTTAAGACCACTTTTGCCTAGAGTTCTGCTTTAACTTGTTTCCAGTCCAGCCTGTGTGACACCATGGCTCCTTCTATAGATACAGCAGAAAAAAATTGTAGCCACAAAAGTACAGGAAGTGTGTTATATGCAGTAGGGATGCACCGATACCAAGTACCGTACTTGGTACAAGTACAAGTACAAGTACGGATACTTTTTGAGCTCCAAGACTAGACTAGAGAAAAATTCAAAAGTTAGGAGGCAGCTGTCATTTGTAAGGAGCACACGGATCTCCTGGGATTTGTACATCTCTGTTTTAATGTATGATTTTGTTTGTATAAATATAAATAAAGGGATGCACTATTACTATTTTTGCAAGTACGAGTACTAATACTTGCACAAGTACTTACAAGCAGGGCCGGATTTCCCACAAGGCCAACCGAGGCCCGGCCACGGGGCAGCAGCGAGTAGAGGGCCAGCAGGGGTGTGGAATTCCTATCTCCCTACGCTACAGGGGGGCGCATTGAGGAACCTGGCATTGGGGTGGCAGAGAAAGTAAATCCGGCTCTGCTTACAAGTACAAATACTGATACATTTTTGTTTATTGTCATGTGACAGTTTTTCTAAAACAATACAGACTAATGATTTCAGGACAGTGGTGGAGCGCCAGAGCCAGGTCCCAGCTGCAACTTCTGCAACCCTGGTAGTTCTCATGAAAATGCCAAGTATCGGCACTGATATCTGAACTGATATTGGTGCATCCCTAATATGCAGGATTCGTTTATTAGAGTTATTAACTAAATATTAATACTATTATTTTCTCTGAAGGTGACTCAAACTGCTGCTATCTATCTTGCCATGTTTACGATCTCTCATCTTGTCTTATTCATTATTATTTATTTTTCTCCTTCTCTTCTATTGCTTGTTTACTAACCTCTTTGCATACAGCTCTCAATGTTTTCCTTTAAATTGATTTCTTATAGCTAACCCACAGCCGACATGTTTCGCCATCATTTTCATAGCTTCTTCAGGGGTATTAAAGTGCTCTGTGTTAACTTAGTGCCAGCGCTCATGGTACCATTTTTACAATAAAAATAGAGGGGGAAAAGCCTGAAAAAAAAAGAAAACTGATGCAGCCTCTACATCGAATGACTGGAAAGCTGCAATATATTACATTTTTGTTTCTGGGTTTAGATTTGCTTTAATGTGTTATTTCGCTTCACATAATATCATTGCCCTATGAACCGTTGTACTGAACAAGCCCAGCAGTATGGTATTATATAATACAGTACTGCTTGTTCAAACTCACAATAGTACATAAAATAACCAACATACAATACACAGCTTTAATTATGTACACGGATACTTGCCGTGATGGGAAATAATAGAAAACCAATTTTCATAAAACTTGATTTAAATATAATACACACCTATTAGTACTAGACACTTGTTTTTTTTTTTACTCACCTTGTTAAATAAAGCAATTTAATTGCTTGTAGCAGAGCTGTAATAGATGGAAGGGAATGTTATTGAAATCTATTTTATATCTTATTCATACATGACAAGGCTCTCTGTGCTGTAACTATAGCAGGTTTCCATCCTGCTTAATTATGTCGGTATAGTTATGAGACCACAATTTATTCCTCCCGGGATCTCGGGCTATGATTCTAATGCATTATAGTGCTATTAATTATGCAAATTTAGGTGAGTAAAAGATGTTTTAGATGTTTCAAAGGCCCAGTGCTGGAAATAAGGATTTACTGTAGTATGACAACAGAACTGCCATTGCTATATATTCAAATACACAATGTATATGCAGTGATTTGACTTTGTTGTGTGGCATATGTGTTTAAAAGTGAACCTTGCATCAAAATGCAAATGTTGCCTATACTTTAGTCCCCTACCCCTCTCCATCCAAAAACACAGCATTAAACATTCAAAACATTCAAACATTAAAAGAGAAGTAAAAATTTGCTTAGCTTACAACCGGCTGCCCATGGTGCCTAGGCGAGGGTGACTACACAGCCTTCCAGCGAGATCCTGGGAACTCTGAGGATCCCAAAGGGAATATATGCAGAATATTTAACAGAGTATATTAAATAAATACAAATACTGCTTGTATATGTAAAGGGCAACAACCCTTAATTATTGGTTTTGAATTAATACATACATTAAATAAATATCTTAGAGATATAAGTGTAGTACTCAACTAAAACTAATCAATACATTATTATATACCACAAATCTGACTTTGCCACTATGGCGCAAGTCAATAGTACCTAAAATAGTAAATTAACAATAGTCCTCCTATGTCACCAGAAGGGACTTAACCACATGAACAACAGGGCGTGACAAGGAAGGGGGGACAGGTTGAGCTTGCTGTTGCATCTATCCCCACTAACACATCTATGGCAGGTAACAGTCTCCTTCCCTTCTTTTAAAGGTTTTGAAGAAGACAAACTACATGGACAGCCTTTTAACTGTCAAAGCTTAGATAAAGGATTAAAGAACAGAGATTTGACACAACATATACAAAAATTACCTAACATAACTTAGGCAACATTCCCATGTGGGGAGAACTATTTATTTCATGTGCCTGTGCAATCTCATTAATAGATGTGCTGTGTTGCAGTGTCTTCTTGCAAGATTTTGGAATTCCCAGCTTTCCCACGCTCTTGCTGGAAGGCTGTGGACATCTAAAAAATGACACAGCCCTAGTGCTCTTCTTCTGGCGGTGTGAGCTGTTACTTGGTACTGCCACCTTTACTATTTATTTATTTATTTATTGGTACAGCATCGGGGGGATTTTATTTTTTAAAAAGTGCTCTTGTGGCAACAAGATGATGACGCTTGCCTTGTGGCAAGGCGATGACGCTTGCCTTTCGCTTTATCCGATTCTGTACACTTGCCGTATGGATATTTATGGCAAGTGTATGAAATTGGATAAAGCTAAAGCGTGGGGTGATGATGCTTGTGTGGCTGTACGAACAATGCGGAAGTGCATCAACCAGTGGACACAGCACCACAGTCAGACAGTTGGACCCAGGCAGCCCAATCATCAGCAAGTAAGAAGAGAGCGTGGAGGGGGCTATTTAATCTATATGATGGCTCTTCTTGGCAGCAGACATGGAGGAGGGGCATGGGCGGACCATCTTATAGATGGTTTGTTGCAGGCTAGCTGGCAGGTGCGCTGCGGATTTTTTGTGTTTTGTATTGTTGTAAGCCTTCCCATGTGCGCCCTGCTATAAAGGCTGGTTATAGATTCATGCAGTTATGTTTTTCTAGTTTGACTATTCTGGATGTGGGGATGCACTAGGGGTCCCAGCATGCATTTTTGGTTGCTGGGCCTCCAGTGCATCCCTGCACCTTATAAGGAGCAGTAGGCTACCTCCTGGTACACCTGCATGCAATCTATCGACTGCATTAATATGCTCACACTTGGAGACTCATATAGATAGTTAGGATCACACTTTGCAGAGGTGCCTTGGCGCGGCAGTGTGGCTTCTACATATTTTTGGCCAAAAGTTTGTGCAACTAAAACCTCTGTTTTTAACGCATACTATTGACGGGGTAATTTGTTTTGTTGCAGGCTAGCTGGCAGGTGCGCTGGGGATTTTTTGTGTTTTGTATTGTTGTAAGCCTTCCCATGTGCGCCCCGCTATAAAGGCTGGTTATAGATTAATGCAGTTACCATGTTTTTCATCTTATAGATCCACCTGCAGCATTGGACTGTCGTCCTTTTCCAGCCAATCAGGCGGAGCTGGAGCCAGATGTGAGTGGTAGCAGCCAATTATATTGAAAATGTGTTGTTCCCTCTTGGTGCCATATAAAATTGGGTGTCCATCCTTGAGTGATGATTGTGAGAGGTTTGCAGCGGTGGGAAAAGCTAGTCTAAAGCTAAAAAAAACCTGTTGCAGCTAGAATAAGTGGCTATATATAGCCTAAATTGCCTTCTTTATTTTTGGCTTTATTTGTCATACTACCAGCTACTGTTATAGCTGGTATTATTGGTACTTCTCTTAATTGATCCAAGTTCCCAGTGGTCTCAGTTGATGCAAGTTTCTGAATTGATCCAAGTCCCCAGTGTTCTCAGTTGCTGCAAGTTTATACTCCTAGTTTAATTGAGCATTAAACTAGCTGTATAACTGGTAGTACTGGTACTGTTCTGAATTGATCCAAGTCCCCAGTGTTCTCAGTTGCTTCAAACTGAGACTCATTATTTAATTGAGCATTAAACTAGCTCTATAGCTGGTAGTACTGGTACTGTTCTGAATTTAACAAAGTCCCCAGTGTTCTCAGTTTATGCAAGTTGACACTCATTATTTAATTGAGCATTAAACCAGCTTTATAGCTGGTAGTACTGGTACTGTTCTGAATTGATCCAAGTCCACAGTGTTCTCAGTTGCTTCAAGCTGACACTCATTATTTAATTGAGCATTAAACTAGCTGTATAGCTGGTAGTACTGGTACTGTTCTGAATTGATCCAAGTCCCTGGTGTTCTCAGTTTATGCAAGTTGACACTAGTTATTTAATTGAGCATTAAACTAGCTATATAGCTGGTAGAAATGGTACTGTTCTGAATTGATCCAAGTCCACAGTGTTCTCAGTTGATGCAAGTTGACACTCATGATTTAATTGAGCATTAAACTAGCTCTATAGCTGGTACCTTGTGCTGAATTGATCCCAGTGTAAAGTCTTCTGAATTGCAATTCTTTTCAAAATTGAGTAAAATAAGTATTTATTTTATGGAAGCTGTGAGCAAAAAAAGGATGACTGTAGAGGTAGAAACTGCTGATACTTCCATTCATGTAAAACAGCAAAAAAACAAACACTGAAGGCGGTCAAAAGGATCACCACACAAATACTGAAGATAAGTGGTCAAGAGGAAGGAAATTCTGGTGATTGGTCTAAATGTTGGAAAAACTACATCTGCCAAAAAAAAATTATTGGCTATATGTTAAGAACAACATGTTGGGATGTAGTGTGTGCTGAGATGTAGGAAGTCTTTCTGTTGAAAAACAGATGGGAATAAAAATTTCAGTAGAGTGGGAAAATTGTAAAATTAGCTCAAGAACTAAAATCTCAGGCTCAAACTAAAACATTAGAGAAAATCTTTATAAATACTTTGTCTCGTAATAAGGAGGTAACTACAAAGGTGTTTTGAACTACTTACAAAGTTGCAAAGAAAAATCAATCATTTAACAACTTTGAAGATGAAATAAATTTACAGGAAATGAATCGCCTAGACATGGGATGTATCCCTCACTCTACAAATACCTGCATTCAAATTGGAAACCATATTGCAAATGAAATGAAAAAAGGATTGATAACCAACATAGTAAACTCAAAGAGTAAAATCCTTAATCATTGATGAAAAAAATCCTAGATTTGATTGAGTTAGGAGATGTAACAGCAAAAGGAATTGTAAGCTCATTACTTGAGCTCCTAGTAATATCTGAGGGTTATTTAAAGGAGTATTTATTGTTTGTCACATGTGACAATGCTGCAGTGTTGTTTGGTGTACATAATGGCGTTAGGAAGTTAAATTTCCAAGGGTTATTTTTTGGCATTGTGCTAACCATCAGGTGGCAGGAGTTAATCGTTTAAAACATTTCATGGACAGGCTCTATGTGACCTACCATGCTTCTCCGAAGAATGCTAGGGAGTTGTAGGATTGTGCAGCGACCCTAGAACTACAGTTTTTAAAAATTGGAAGGATTTTAAGCACTCGCTGTTTTGCTTCTAGCTTTCACACAGTTTCTGCAGTGTGGAATGAGTATGAAGCCCTAGTTCATCACTTTCAGGAGGCAAAAGAAGACAACAGAAGAGGCAAAACAGATCGTGGTCTTTATCAGGGTTTTTTAAGGAAAATAACATCAAGTGAATTTATTCTTGATTTGGGTCTTAAGTGTGATGCTCTCCAATAACTCAGTGAACTAAGTTTGGAATTACAAGAACAAAATATTGATTTGTATAAAGCAGACAGGAAGATAAAGAGCACAATTCAACTTTTTGAAGAAAGAACTGAAAATCCTAGGCCATACTACAGCACTTCTCTTTAAAAGTCTGAAGGTTTTGAAGTTCAAAGGGATTGAGCTCCACAAAAATGACACACACAGCTCTGCAATCTGTTCATCTATTTTCTACAAAAATTGGAAAGAAACTTTTGCAAATCCTCTTCTTGTCCGAGATGATTCTGATTTGCATTTATGTGCCAGGGTTTTATATTCTAAATAGTTATGTCTAAATGAAAGGGAAGCAATTTGTGGCTTCCATGAATATCTTCTTGATGGAAAAGAAGTCCTGGACAAACTAATTCTTCTTAAGCAGACTTTAAGCACCATTGCAATATCTTTGAGTGAACGTTAACGAGGATTCTCTCAGATGAACCTAATACTAACTTCAGCAAGGTCTTCACTGCAAACAACTTCTGGGTTGATGTTCATCAGGATGGAAGGACCTACTTTTACTCTGTTCGACCCTACCAAAAATGTGAAATCATGGCTGCTAAGAGGACATCACTCTGCAGGTGATACCAAAATCAAAAAACGTTCTAGAGGTGATCAAGGTACATCAGAGGATATCCTAAAAGTATGGAAGTTGTTATTAAAAAAAATGTCACGAGTGCCGCCACCTTTTTCCCCCCAAAAAAAGACTGCACACCCCCCACTAAGGATGAGCGAAATTGGGAGTTTTGGGGAGAAAAGTCAGGACATTTTGGCTAACGAGTGAATATGCATTTTGCTAAATTTGGTTGGTTTGGTTCTTGGTTTGGGGTTTTTTAATTGTACTGTGTTCTTTAATTGACTACGATGGGTTCAGGAAATTCCCTTCAACTACACTGAACTCGTTCTTTATCTAAATAACTGGCACCTAATTAGATGGGAACATGACATTAGATAATGGTTCTGGAGTATGTTCCTCCAAGATTTGGGATTCTTAACTTTCACAAGATCTCGCTGGAAGGCCATGAACATTTAGAAAGTGATATGTCCCAAACTAAGACTGAGCAAAATTATGACTTTTTGAAAAGAATAAAAATGAGGACGTTCTGGCAAAATAAATCGGAGTCAACATGCATTTTGCTAAATGTGGTTGTTTTGGTTTTTGATTTAGTTGGGTGGATTTTAGGCTGGCATTTTGCTATAGACTTTAAAGTTGTATTAAACTCTCAAATGTTTTTCAATAATGAATCCAGGTCAAACAAATATACTTTTCCCAGTTAATAATTTTTTTACATTTTTCTCCAGCTGGCTCCAACTCTCTCAGTTCAGCTTCCCTGAATTTCCTGTCCAGTAAAAGATCAAGACGTCTGCATTAGGTCTTCGTGTACAAGATTAAAGAAGGAAGAAAAGAGGAGTAGGGAGCGGAGAGCAAAAGAGTGGCTTGCCTTCCTGTGTCTGTGTGTTTGTGGAGACTCACACATCTCACAAGCACACAGAAGGGTGCAAGAGTAAGAAGCTACCCTAAACAGGATATCAGGTCTAGTGTTCAGGGGACCAACTGATTTTGCAGGAAACTAACTAACTAACTAACTAACTAACTAACACTTATATAAGAAGCAGCATACATTTTAACTAATTTAATAAGCATTTTGAAATACCTTAAAAACCTTTTGATTTTATTATTACTTTAAATTACTCAGAAAGGTTAGGGATGCTTCTTTTAACCTCCCTAGACCAGTTCTTATGCCAAATAAATGGGCCTTCATTGGCAACATGACGTTAGTTATTGGTGAACCGAGAAACTCATAGGATTAGCACTAAGGTTGGCTTTTTTTATCAAGCCACTGATCAACATGGCATCCATTTTTTTCAAGCTTTTTTTATTGAAGAAGTCTGCATGCAAAATTTTAGATTCATTTTGATGAAATTACAGCCAAGGTAAACTCACTTTTGTCAAGAAACTCTGGCAATGGTTTACTAACCTAAACATCTCCCTAGACAATTTAATAGGACTAGGGTTTGGTTCAGGCTTTGTGGCTCTTTTACAAAACAGGAAGGTAGCTCTTCAACAGCAAAACAAAAATAAAAAAATGCTTTTAGGAGGAGACTAGAACCCCTATCAGATTTTTATTTCTGTCACAGTCCGAGTTGCAGATTTTCTCTCACTTCACTTCCTTCTGGTGAACCTGTTGCCACCAGGACAGGGATGGGAAATCTCTCTAATGGAGCCCAACAGGAGTTGTAATCCTTCCTCATTGTACCCTGAATCAGTTTTGGCTTGACATACATTTTAACACCTCACCGACCAGCTCACACATATATGATGGCAAGAAGGTGGGCTTTAATATCCGACCGATGTACATATGTGTCCACTGTTCTATGCTGGAAGCATGTCCAGTGCACTCTTCCAGCAGAGTGAATGAGCTGTGACTGACAGTTCCCAGCAAGGTATAGACTCCCGATCACTGTGATTGGCTGTCACAGAGATTACATGGTCAGGCGCCTCCCCCGGCTCCCTTTGTTAAGTAACCTCTAAATTGCTGAAGGCAATGGGTTAAGAGTTCGATCTAACATAGCAAAGGATACGTAGTCCACTATATTGCACGAAGAAGGACAAAACTTCAGATGGCTGGTATGACTGTGCCATTTTGCTGCATACTATGATGTAATTCATTTTATGCAGGACCCACAAGAATGCATGTATGCTCCTGGCATAGACAAGCGTGACGTCATTTTAAAAAGCCTGTCAGCTGGCAGTTCAGCTACTCTAAATGTACTATTATTCACCCTCTGGCTGTACATGATTTTCAGGATGATAAGAATAACGAAGGCTACATTTAATTTCCAAGTCTTAGCAAAGTGTTCTTTAAATATATATGCATCTTTAAAATGTCGCTGTGCTACTGACATATTAATGAGATTCTCCTTCCATCAATTACTATCACGTCAGGTTTCAACTTCAGGTATTCATCCCCATAATGATCAGATTCTCATTTGTAAATATATACCGTGTGACCAAAAAAATGCGCTGGAACAAGGTCAGGACTGGCACAGATCCAGAGTCAGGATTAAGTGCCTCCTCTCGTCAGTAATGTATTCCACTCTTATAGACAATGGATATATGAGTGTGATCGAGAATAATCTAATGTCACATCAGTTAGAAGGAATTCATGTCAAATACAATTTAAAATTAAATTAATCTCTGCGGTCAGGAAAAAGAAATCTTGGCAAAATACCATACTCATATTAAGAAAACAGAATTCAGCTCCCCTAATTACTTTGATCATCTGTTGATACAGTAGAGTGTAAAACTTAACTCTGCAAGACATGGTATATGGATTAAAAACTTTTTTTTAGCAGAGTTTCACTGAAAGTATGCTTAAAAAAAAAAATTAAAAAAAATTAAGCCACATTAAAGTGATGTCAGCTATTGAAAGTAGATCTAAACCCAATCACTAATATCTCATATAGACTTTAACAGCTTACTGTAATTTGTTTTCAGGTTGTGGCCAATCTTTTCAAATCTGCAGGTTTCATTCAAAGAATACCTAGTGATCTTGCCATGAAGGTTCTTGTTCAGGTGCCTCTTGTTCTGGGGTGACTAGAACCCCCAACTGTGCTTCAGTATTGTCACCTGTCTCATGTACCCCAGGTTCAGACTACAGGTGGCTATGCAGATACACATTGTGCAGCACATGGTCCACCATTGTCACTATCAAGAAAACGATTCAGAGTAATGATGGGCAGCCCACCACTAGAGCCAGTATAAAAGTATAGAAAGGGTAAAACAGTATTTTGTAAAAAATATGAGCCATGTAACATACTAAGGCACTGACCACTGCAGTAAGCTAATGCATGGTCAGATCCCAATGACTCCATGCAGTAAAGTGTGTTGCTTTTGGGTTGGTTGTCAAGCAATAAAGTCCTAGATGAACAGTCAACTTGGCATCACATCAAAGCCAATACTGTAGAGGGTAGAGAGCTGCCCAAGATAGAGGTAAGGGACATCCTATGTGAAGATACTATTCATGTAAAAGATTTGGGTGCCTTTTTGCAGTAACATCTAATTATTTACCTGAAAAACTCTTTAAAAAATTCTATAAATTGTTAATGCACCAACCAATCATCATCGTTACTTGTTTTTAAAAGTTTTCTACATAAGCATAATCTCTGAGGTTCCTGTGTCCCTGGAGGTGATATTACCTTGTAAAATACTAGAACTTGCTTTAAACCAGGCCTTCTTAAAACATGAGAATAACTTTGCTGTGCTTGGTAAACAAGTGTGTGGATGTAGCCACATTGACTGTAATATATTTATTTATGCTCTTACAGTGTGTGCCAGAAGAAAGCATTAGGCACCTACTGTGCTGTCTCTGAACACAACTCTCCCATGCTTAAAGTTACAGCCCGAATGTCTTCTCTCTCTACAGCTAACACTAAAGCACTGGTAGGTAAGTCAATAATGACAGCACCACCGAACCTCCTGTATGAAAGATTAATGCAGACACCAATGGCCACATAAAAAAATATGTCATCAAACAAGTCTATACATTTGCCTGTAGTAAGAAAACATCCACAGTAAGTATGTTCTAAGACCATGGCAGACGATCCAGCAGCAAAAGTCCCGGACTGACAAGAATTCAAGCTCAATGTAAGCTCTTGGAACCAGGATGGCATTTTGCCTAAGGAAGTGTTGAGCTCAAATAAGAATGTATAGTGAATTTATTTAGGATATAAACATTCTATTTTTGGTAAAGCCAATATGAAATATTTAAAGTATAGCTAAAGCCTCAACTTTTTTTTAATTGAGCAGTGAGGAATTAGAACCTCTGTCTGTATTTCCACTATGGAAAGTCACCCTCCTTTTTAGCTTTTTCTTTTTTTATTCAAAC
>NW_017306277.1:557260-589420 GCF_000935625.1 Nanorana parkeri | reverse complement strand
GCCCAATGGAAGAGACATTTTCAGTAAGGTACGGCTCAAGAGAAAGAGGTAGACCAAGACAAGCAGTGCCATGTTGAAACGATGACCAATACATTTATTTATGTTGCTTCATTACATGACTTGTGAGTACCTCTTTCAGTGGACCAATTATAACTACTTGCCTTGAGTGCACCCTGTTTGTATTTATTATATTGTAGGTGTTGTGGCCACCATTGGACCTATATACATACACACACAGTGTATTCAGAAAGTATTCAGACCCCTCAATACTACAGTTGCTTAAATTCTTGTCTGTGAATTTATTAAAAAGAAAAAACTGAAATATCACATTTACTGAAGTATTCGGGCCCTTTACTCAGTACTTTGTTCAAGAACCTTTGGCAGCAATTACAGCCTCTAGTGTTTTTGGGTATGATGCGACAAGCTTTACACACCTGGATTGGGGAATTTTCTGCCATTCTTTTTAGCAAATCCCGTCAAGCTCAGTCAGGGTGGATGGGGACCATCGGTGGACAGCCATTTTCAGGTCTCTCCAGAGATGTTCAATAGGGTTCAAGTCAGGGCTCTGGCTGGGCTAATCTAGGAGATTCACAGAGTGGTCCCTGAGCCACCAATGTGTTGTCTTGGCTGTGTGCTTAGGATCATTGTCATGTTGGAAGGTGAACCTTTGGCCCAGTTTGAGGTCCTGAGTGCTATGGAACAGGTTTTCATTGAGGATATTGCTAGACATACCGTTTAGAATGGAGGCCAAAGAGTTCAATCTTGGTTTCATTAGACCAGAGAATCTTGTTCCTCACAGTCTGAGAGTCCTTCAGGTGCTTTTTTGCAAACTTCAAGCCAGCTTTCATGTTTTTGTTCACTGAGGAGAGACTTCCACCTAGCCACTGCAGTGATGGTTGTCCTTCTGGAACTTTGTCCCATCTCCACACAGGATCTCTGCAGCACAGTCAGAGTGACCATCGGGGTCTTGCTCAGTTTGGCAGGGCGACCAGCTCTTGGAAGAGTCCTGGTTCTGCCAAACTTCTTCTATTTGAGAATTATGAAGCTGTGCTCTTGGAAACCTTCAGTGCAGCAGAAAACTTTTTGCAGCCTTCGCCAGATCTGTGCCTTGCAATATTCCTGTCTCTGGGCTCTGCAGGCAGTTCCGTTGATCTCATGGCTTATGCTCTGATACAGTATGCATTGTCAGCTGTAAGGACTTCTATAGATAGGTGTGTGCCTTTCCAAATCATGTCCAATCAATTTAACTTACCATATGTGGACTCCAATCATGGTGTAGACACATCTCAGCAATGATCAAGAGAAATAGGAGGCACCTGAGCTAAATTTCAAGTGTTGTTGAAAAGGGTCTGAATACTTATGCCAATGCGATATTTCAGCTTTTCCTGTTTTATACATTTGCAAACATTTCTAAAATTCTGTTTTCACTTTGTCATGATGGGGTTTCCAGGTCCACATTTAAGTTGGATTTGATGGTGTCTAAACAATAAATCCATTCCACCTCTTTTTTGTTTAAGTTTTTGGCTGATGATCTACCCCTCTGAACACTTTAGGAACATGGTCAATTAACACACATCTCAGCTGTGTAACACAATGTGCATTCTCAATGAAGTGCCTTGCAACAAGCAACTCTCTGATTATTTTTTATGGAATGTTTATGTCTAGCAATATTCTCTTTCATTGTTCGTGTTAACTCTTGTATGTAGCAAAGCATTTAATCATGTAAACTACAAAGCAACATAAACGTAAAAAAAACAACATACTGCCCTTGCTGATACTACAGCAATAGATACAAAACAGACAATAAAGACATCTATAATAAGATACACACACACACACACACATATATATATATATATATATATACACCAAGGGTCTTCTGGCAAGTCTGGTGACCAGTAGCTTCAGTGGGTGATCCTTCCTCCTGCCTGTCCTCTGGGCTTAGCAGAAGTTAGCATCACCTAACCCAGATGCCTGCTAACAATTATTGGTGGACAGGACCTTCTGTGGGGGACAGCACTGGATTTCAAATAAATATTGCAGAAACAGCTTTTGGAGTTCTGCTTTTAGCATGTTTTCTTGGACGTTCAACACCAGAAAAGACTGCTAATGGTAAAACCATCATTGCTAATTTCTGGTATACAAACTGATATATTCCTAACCTTTGGATGAAGGATACATTTGTGACCTGCTCACTTCTTCACTTGAATTGATGCCTATTTCATTGTTCCTTATTCATTTAGCACGTCTGATTCTCTTCAACCTAACAGTTGGGGAGAAGTGTTTCTATGTGCTAGTGCTCAAGTGTAAGTGCATGTCACTGTGCTAAAAGACCGAATCGATTCATTATGGGACATGGGAATGCTTTGCTTCCTTTTATTAGGTGAAGATAGATTTTTTTTCGGCTTAGTAGTAAAATCATTCTGTGTAACTAAAAGTACATGAATTTCATTAGGTTCATTAGGTGCCTATGATTCTTAAAGTGTTTAGTGCACTGACGCCTTGATTCCTGGTAACTAACTTGTAAAATTTGTGAGTCAGACCTGATGCTTTTCTCAAATGCATTACCCTCTGAATAATTTCATTGTTATTTTATGGTAATAAAGTTGGAATTTGATATCCCTATTTAGAAGCCTAACAGTATGGTATGCCAATCTAGAGACTCAGAGCAGTGACGCTAGAACAAGACAATAAATCTGCCTTTTGTCTGTTTCTGAGCATAGGCCTATGTTTGTCCACAGTATGTGTAAATGTACTTACTATTACATCACTCACTACCTCTTCTGAAATCTGTTCCAAGCATGAACTATTTTGTTGTTGAAATAATACTTTCTAAGGTTAGATTTGAACGTTCCTACTGTTGATTTGAAGGTCATTTTCCCATGTTCTTAATCTTAGACTCATATTGACAATACTGCCTGTGACAATGGCACTCTCAGCTGCACTCTGTGCAGAGATTTGCACTGGATAATCACTGGTGTTGGTTAACTCCACAGTTAACCCTTTATCCATAAAAAAACAATAGTTGCCAACTGTATCTTAATGGAAACAGGGCCATTTTCAGCAACTTCTGTGACAATTCTGACCTTAGCAAATGTCTGTGACACTCAGGGGGTGATTTACTAACCTAAACACACACACACACACACACCAGGTGTGTGTGATTTTCACACAGCAAAACGTATTTATCAACCAAAAAGTCTCTAAAAGCATATTTCCACTAATGCCATTTATGGAAAAATCATGCACATGATGCATATATAATGCTGCTTCACAGTTTAGACAAAAATGGTTAGCTCATGCATTTACATTCCTGCATTCATCAACGCAAGCAACATAACATAGAGCTAATTTACACCACATTACCTTGCAATTCATTGCAGGGCTTTGCACAACACACCTGCTGGGTGTGTACACACTACAAAGGTGTTTTGATTCCTCCCATAGATCATGCTGGGAGGGAACACACTACAGAGGTGTACACACGTTCGTGGTGCGTTTAAAAGGTTAGTAAATCAACCCCTCAATATCACTTCAAATAGGAATATAGCAGAGTTTAAAATATGGTTGCGTTCTTCAAAGAGACAAGGATTCTTTGCATCTTTATTTAGAGCATTAGAGCTTAATGATTTTTAAACACCATTTTATTGAAAGGAAAAGAAAAATGGTGCAAGGAAAATATTTACAGAAAACGATATTACAAAATACAGACAATAGCAACAGCAAAATAAAATGGGTTTGAATGTGAAAAAGTGATTAACTGAGTTTTCCTGGTCTTTGGTCCTCGCAGAGCCCAATTCAGCATAAGTCTGATCTAAAAAAAAAAAATACACACAATATGGATGCATGCAGTAGTAGACAGACTATGGGCAACAGAAAAATAGTTCACACAAGTGAAAACTTGAAATGCATGTTCACCAATGCTGGAAGCCTGGCCAACAAATTAGAGGAACTAGAACGCTTACTACTCAGAGAAATGTGATCTAGTGGGAATAACAGAAACCTGGCTGGATGGATCACACGACTGGGCAGCAACTATCAATGGATATTCTCTATTTAGAAGGGATAGGGAAGGAAGAAGAGGGGGAGGAGTATGCCTGTATGTCAGGAATGGCCTGGCAGGCAATGTAAGAGATGATATAGCACAGGAAAATAGGGAGGATGCTGAGATACTATGAAAAGAAATGTAAATGAAGGATAAGAAAGAGAAACTACTAGTAGGAATATGCTACAGGCCTCCAAACACTGAGAAGGAGGAGAAAACTCATATATTGTTACAGATAGAAATAGTGGGGAAGAAAGGCAATGTCATCATAATGGGGGACTTTAACTATCCTGACATAGATTGGACCAATGAAACAGCAAACTCAAGAAGGGCTCATCACTTCTTGAACACTCTGCTGGATAATTTCATGGGACAACTGGTGCAAACCCCAACAAAGGAAAATGTGTTGTTAGATTTATTAAAGGAGAACCATGAGGTGAGTGCTTTTCACTTATCCTCATAGTTCTAGCTGACCTGTGACAATGAAACTGTCACAGGTCGGCTCAGTAGATCGGGAAGTGAGCGAACACCGCCTTCTCGATCCTGTCACAGCTGTCTGGCGGCACATGGGAGGCACTGGATTCCCCCCTCCCCTGTCCGATCCTCCAGCGATAACTGGCGGAACGGACGGGGAGGGGGCGGGTACAGCTGGCTCTGCCTCTAGATAGGCAGAGCCAGCTGTCACTCATGCAGCTGGGCAGATCCAGACATAATTGTCGGGATCCGCTTCAGCTGCGGCGTCTCAGTACACCGTGAGCTGTAGCTTGTGGCATACTGCGGCGTCTCAGAATACCGCGAGCTGTGTCTCACGGTATACTGAGCTTAGGGTGACGGGAGGACGCTAGTTTGTGTCCTCCCGTTACCCTAAGGAGAACTATGGGGAAAAGCCCTAACCCCATAGTTCTCATTTAATTACAAATAACACAGAGCTGATTAGAGACGTGAAAGTCAGGGACAACCTAGGGAGCAGTGGCCACAGAATAATAATGTTCACAATAAACTCAGGGAAACACAGGCATGGAGGTAATACAAGTACACTCAATTTTAGAAGCTAACTTTAATAAACTAAGAGACCTACTATGTGATATAAATTGGGATGAAATTTCCTGCATAGGAACATGGAGGAGAAAGGGTGAGATTTCAAGGAAATCTTGAATAAGAAAACCGGACAGTGCATTCCATTTACAACTAAATTCAGAAAAGCAAAAGTTAAACTAGGGTGGTTAACAAGCAAGGTAAAACAACACATAAGAGAGAAGGATAAGGCCTTCAAAAAATTTCAATCAGTGGGGACAGCATTGGCATTTAAAAACTACAAGGAATGCAACAAAAAAATAAAAAAAAAAACAATCAGGGCAGGGAAAGTAGAATATGAAGAGCACAGATAAAAATATGGGGATTATTGTGGTCGAGGCAGAAAAGGGGTGAGAGGTCACCTGAAATTTGAAATTTGTTAAGTTAGTCAACTGTGTGACCTTACACAATGACACCCATCGTCAGAGTGTACAGAGTTGGTCAGGTCAGGTTGCCAAAGGCAGCAGCGGTCTCTAACCCTGCAGCTAAAGCTTCATGCTTGGAAAAGTAACTGAAGCTAAATAAAGGGGGTAATAGGGCAGTCGGCAAATATAAGGTACAATGGTTCATCAGTTCCTGATGTTGTGATCTAGTCCAGTACTGCAATTCCTAGTATACCTTACTGCACCTTCCACTGCTGTACATGGAGTGAGGTTGTTGACTGACCATCATGGTCACTCCTTGCCTGCAAGCTGTCAGTCAAGCATTCCAGGGTGTTAAATCATGCGTGTATAACAAGAAAATATTACAGGCAGTGTGTGTCTGCAGGAGGAGAGAACAAAAATATTACTTTCTGTAGTTGTGTCTGCTCTTTCACTGTCCAATCACAGGCAGAGGGCAGTGGGGTGAACAAAAAGCTTTTTTTAACAGTGGCAGAGATAGGTCAGGTCACCAGGCTCACTGTATTGTGTGCTAGGATTTGTAAATCCCAGGACTAGGTGGACAGAAATACAAATCCTTCGGCAGGTAAGACAACTCCAATTTACATTTTTCAATTGTGTATCCAGCTGTTTGCCTGAAGTTCAGCTTTACGCTCTTTCCATTATCCCACTGGGCACTGTTATCAAACTCTGCATTGTTATCAAACTCAGCAATCCTGGAATGCTTGGATCACATACTGTATATGGCAATACATGCTTTTCTCACACACATGATGTTTTAAAAAAGTTAACTTTTTAAAAACTTTTTTGCCTCTTTTCTAAAACTTGTGTTTCAGTATGCAAAGATGCAGATTTTTTTGTTTCCCTAAAGTGTAAGGAGACAGAATACAGAATTGTCTGAAGGTTCTTACAGTCCCAGTGACACTGAAGTGACTCAATTTGCATCTGTCTAATGTTTGTCTATTTATCAAACAAATTTGAGGCAGATGGTAAATTTGGCAAACCATTCCTAGCCTATATTTTTTTTTCCTCTTCAGTTTCAGAAACTTGAATAGAAGAGGTTCTAGTTCCATCCCTGAAACAATAATTGCCCACTTCTCTTTCCATTTAAAACTCACTTGATAGTCTTGGGACTTGATTTTATAGGGTTCATTAACACAGGAGTTCTTGGCATGATTTGATAAACTAACAGACAGCGCAGCTATGAAGAGATGTAAAAAAGTGTTACGGTTTCAAAAATAGTTTTAGCAACAGTGAAAGCTGTAAAATCTCAACTATATTCTGCAGATTTTAAGATTATACGGAATCTTTTTTAACAATGATAATGCAAGATATGCAATTTGAAGAATTTCTGCAAATACAGGGTCAATCCATAAAAAAGTTATACCTTATAGGGGACTCTATTAGGAAATTACCTGCTGGCTCCTTACTTATTACTGGTGTAATCTCTATGCCATTCTTGTTTGTTTTTTCTCACTCAACTTGAAGTTCTTCTGGGTGCTCCCACTGACTGTGTCATGTATCTGTCTATGCAGCTCCTGTTCAGGGTCTGAACCTGGGTCTCTGGCACGGAAGTGCACAGACCTAGCCATTCAGTCACTGGAAGGACTTGGTTTCTGCTGCAGGTTTTTGTACTCCGCAACTCTCCTTATGTACACTTTGGCTCCACCTGCCAACCAGCTGTAGAAGATCTGCAATTATCTCAGACTTTAAATACACTTCCTGTGCTCTGAGCCTGTTGATTTGGGTTAGTTTCCTGTGTGAGCTACCTCTGTGTTGTATGCTGGATTTACACTGTGATTCTTGCCTGTTTCCTGTCTAATCTTTTGCCTGCCGATTTTGCACCTTGCTGCCCGATCGTGTCAAGGCCTCTGCCCGCCTCCTGACTACTCTCCTGGATTCCGAATGTGTACCTCGCTGCCAGACTGTTGCCAACCCTGCCTGCCTGACAAGTCTTTGCCTTATCCTCAGCTTAAGATCCTACTACAGGTGCGTTTCAGACTGTTGTTTGTTGCCATTTCTCTCCATCCTCAATTCTGTACAATGAATCTAACAGGGAGACTGTAACCTTCTCATCACAAAGGACATGGCACATGTGCCAACTGAGTAATTTTAAGCACAGGGATCTGGCTTGCACCCCCCCCCCCCCAGGACAAACCACCAGTGGCAGAATCATTAAAAAGGCTGCCTGTCTGTCCTTACGGAAGTGCTCCCTCTTCATCCAGATGCAGCAAGTTGTCACTTTGTCGTTGGCCCAATTGGTGCTAGCAATGGCATTGACAACAGAGGGAGCAATTTCCTAGGGACAAACAGGCAGCTTCATAGAGATCATGATTTCAACAAATTGCCAATGGCAGGATTTGTAAGCAACAGAATCGCCCATCTGACATCAGCCTAAACCTGAACTCCAGGCAGATTTAAAAGGCACACAATAATGCTGCTTTGTATTCATTAGCATATTATGAAATGTTTTATTTCAAAACAACACTTGCTAAAAAATAATATAGCATATAAAATTGCTATACACACCAATGTGCAATTTAATGTTTATAAAAATAACTTTTCCACTTCAGTCTGAAGCCACTGTCATTTTCTATAGCTGTTTAGGAAGGCAACCTGCAGGTGTACAGAATGCCCCCCTAAATTGCATTTTTCTTCTGGTGTGATTGGCTCACAGCTTTTTTAAGAATTTTGCACTACGATACAATTAAAATATTGGGCATACTCTGAATAAGAGATTTAATTTTTTGTGCGACACTCCCTAAGGGTTAACAACTCCCGAAGGGACGCAGACACTGCAACTTTCCTCATTAGAACAGCCTTTCTTGAATGTTTAGCCTTCTGGCTTCCTCAGAGGTGCCTCGAAATTTTCACACAAAGTCATGCCTCCGATGTGAAGAAGGCTCCAGATGTGAAAGAGCGGGGCTGTGATGTGAAAGGGCAGCTTTCGATGTGAAAGGGGGGCTGTGATGTTAAGGGGGCTCTTAAGTGAAGGGGGAATCTCACTTTTTTGTGAGTTTTTGCATCCCCACCTCCCCCCACACTCCTTAAAATCCATACCAGACCTGTATCGTTTTGTTTTATGTTATTTTGTATAAGGCTTTGGTATGGAATTTGGAGGACCACATGTTGTTTTGTCACATTTACGGTTTTTACATTTTAGATTGGGGTGCCTGAAGATTTTGCATACTTTTAAAAGGTGCCATGAATGAATAAAGGTTGAGAAACGCTGCATTCGAAAACAGAGATTTCACCAGGTGGTTATAAAGAACCCAGGCCGTCCTATTCAGGAATCATTTTGGAAAGGACATGGTAAATTAAATAGCTTTTTCATCAGAAATAAAATAGGTGGGAATGTGCAACAAAGTTTGTACCTTGATCACCCAGAAGAGATTGTTTTTCTCAACAAAAGTGGAGTTACACTTTAAATGCAGGCAGTGTAAATAAATGAATTTAGTATTAAACTCCCAAACTTTTTTTCAATAATGAATTTGAATCTAACAGATATACATTGCCCAGCAAAGTTGTTCTTTACATTTTTGCCCAAGCACATACAGTCATCATATTTCCAAACAGCTGACCACAACTCTCTCAGCTTCACTATCCCTGAACTTCCTGCCCAGTACAAGATCATAAGGGAGAGCACAGTCTCCACCAGCTGCCCATCTACTAGCCTGGAAAAGGAAGGAGTAAGGAAGTAGTAGAGGGGAGGAGTAAGCAGGGTAAGGACTTACTTTACTTTGCCTTTGTGTTTGTGGGGATGCACACAGCTTACTAGCACACACAAGGATGTCTTCATAGAACACTGCAAGAGAAAGGAATAGGATATCAGGATTGGTGGTCAGGGGACCAGTTGATTCTGCAGGAAGCTAACACTTTTAAACATCAAGAAGCAGCATTTATTGTAATTGCATCAGCATTTGAAATATCTTAAAAAACATTTTGACTTTAAAATCACTTTAAATTAGACTTGGTATCAGCCCTTTGCAAACCCATGTACTGTACAGATCAGACTGGGAGTGGGAGAAGCAGCGCAAGGAGTCAGTCAGTTGTTCTTTACTAACAATGGGTGTGCTAATAGGTGGAGAGACAGAGAGATGAGCCCACCAGTCTGTGGCTTCTTCTTTCACTATCCAGTTACTTAACTTTAGCAGAGAAAAATCAGGTCTCCTGCCCTGTTGGGCAGAGCTGTGCCGATCTCAAAGCTTGATGCACAGAAATATAAATCCACTAGCAGGTAAAAGAACTCTCAGCTTTAAAGGCAAATATGTAGGCAATCGTCTACATGCTCTCCATTCCAATGAAGGTGGCACTGCTTCTCCGAAGCAGTAGGGATGCTTATGGTATAGTCCCAGAGTATGTGCAGGCACATTAGCTGCAGGCCCATTCATTTCATTAAAAACACTGAAATCTTACAGTATTAAGTATCTCACAAAATAACTACATCCCCTGGAAATTCAGAGCTTCTCAGCAGCATTCTAAAGATGTAGAGAATTAAATGTGCAGTATGAGGATCCTCACGTCAGGCTCAATTCATAGACATCTGACATCTTTTGGGGAATCAAAGCTTCAAATAAAGTAACAAGGTTTAAAGAGACACATTCACTTTGCCCACTCACTGCCTCCAGATAGCCCCCCAGCCAGATGTACACACTCTGTGGGTGCGGGGTTCTGGGTATGGGGGAGCGTATGACCTCCTTCATGTGCCATGCTTGAGCCTGAGCAGCTAATCGGCAGGCCATAACCCAGTCACGTGGGTGCCAGTGATATTATCCTCTCACATAGGCTTCAACAACATCTGTTAATTCCTGCAGTGGGAGGGTGGCAACGGAAGCATGTGCGAATGATACTAATTTGCCTACGTGAGTGGATAACATCACTGCCACTAACATGACTGTGTTATGGCACTGTCACTTTGTCCTGAATGGGCAGCTGCCAATATTTCTTTAAGTTTTCATCAAATCTAAGCATACATTGGATGATGCCTTCCATTCAGAGGACATTAATACATACTGTTTGCTATTGTCTGTAGTCTGTAGAGAAACAGATTGCAACTTCCCTTAACTCATATGCATTGGAAGGCAATTATGTTACTCTATAATGTGGAATTAATTAATAGAAGTAACCTCTAATGACTGATTTGTTCTGCTCAATATCTAATTATCTAGATGGTTGAAAAGTATTTACAGTTAAAACTTGGATGGAAAAAAAATGCTGTCAACTGGGCTTCATTCTCAACTGGAGTGAATGAAAAATAATGTTCATATAAGTATTAATTGTTTCCTTTACTGGAGAATCATCTCAAGTAAGACTGATCACATACATGTATTAGGAACCAATGGCGGATGGGGTCATTTTCAACACTGTAAAGAAGTGTTAGAATTGCCATTTTACAGCTGCCCAGGTGAAAAGATTGACAGAATGACCACCAAAATTTTAATTTTTTTTTTTTTTTTTTACACAGGGTTTAGGTCACCACCTCTGTTGGAGGGGTCCTGTAAATATATGTGCATTGTAGTGCTGCCTGTTTAGTACCATAATGGTACTGATAGGGTTAATTCATATCTGACCCCACAAACAAAAATGTAATATATTGCAGCTTACCAATCCTGATATGTGGTTGGTTACATTAGTTTATTTTTTCCGTTTAATTTTAACCTGCTTAGTTTGCCAGTGACACATTTCCTGTCTTAGGGCGGCTCCACTCTTTGGAGGAGCAATAGAGTCAGCCTTGTACAGCAGCATTGTCACCCTGTGAGGAGGTATGTGTTAGATGGACTAACAAATTTAGATGGACTTGACTAACAAATTAAACCTAAACACCAGCTAACACTTTTTGAGACATTGTAGCTACAGATTTTTGGTTTTCCTTTTTTGTATAAAGATTTTACTATAAAGAACTAAAAGCTGACTATTAAAAACACCCCTGTCAGAGTTAAATGGTCAGTCTCAACTCTCCGACTTCCATTTTTGCTGGACAGCATGATCTGTTAAAGGAAGTTGAAAAATAACTGACTGACTGACCAGTTCACCAAGGGAAAATAAAGGAAAAAAAGACTATAAAAATAAAGATAATGCACCCACCACATCTAAAGATTTGCAATATATTGTATTTTTGCTTTTCGATTTGGAAATACTTTAACTGAACTGGGGTGGTAATGAATATTTTCTTCTATGGCTGTTTAATGGGTGTATTTTTGCACAACCATATTGCTACCTGAGGTATAATAAAATACTATTCTTAGTCTGGAGTATTTATATTCCAACATATAATTAAATGAGGACGTTCTTTGTTTAGTTAAAATGTGAATGTGTTCCACATTTATATACTGAGCAGATATATGGATCACTTGTAATAACACATAGGGGTTGATTTACTAACCTTTTAAACACACCACGAACGTGTATACACCTCTGTAGTGTGTTCCCTCCCAGCATGATCTATGGGAGGAATCGAAACACCTTTGTAGTGTGTACACACGCAGCAGGTGTGTTGTGCAAAGCCCTGCAATGAATTGCAAGGTAATGTGGTGTAAATTAGCTCTATGTTATGTTGCTTGCGTTGATGAATGCAGGAATGTAAATGCATGAGCTAACCATTTTTGTCTAAACTGTGAAGCAGCATTATATATGCATCATGTGCATGATTTTTCCATATATGGCATTAGTGGAGATATGCTTTTAGAGACTTTTTGGTTGATAAATACGTTTTGCTGTGTGAAAATCACACACACCTGGTGTGTGTGTGTGTTTAGGTTAGTAAATCACCCCCATAATCTCAGTATAGAAGTAATACTGTTCCAAACACACATCTCCTATTGCCAGCAATATGAGGTTTATGGTGAATATTGCATTTTCCAAGAATCTGTATTGTATTTGTGGTGGCCGCATATTTCTTGAGATGTTCACATTTGACTTGTGCATATATCCATTGTATATATGTTTCTAGTCTTTCAACAGAAAGCCAACGTAGTGCTTTACAATATTACATTAATGAGAAGAGAGAGGCACTGTACATCTACTCTTCTGCAGCCCCTATCTGCCTTAGTGAAGCCAGGCTCTTGAGGACAATGAAATGTCATCGAACCTTATATTAATTTGTCATACTTCCACTTTGGGTGATGTTTGGCCTCTTCCTGATAAGCCCTACCCCTATTACTGCTGTAGTCTAGCTGGGGCAGAAAGATGCACCTCCAACTTACACACTATCTGTCTAACCAGCCTTTTTACCAATGTTCTATGGCATCCCAGGGTTCCTCCAGAGGTTGTTGGGGGATCATTGAGCAGTGCAGAATTTATCTCCCACCTGTCAGTACCTACAGAGTAGCAGCGCCAGCTTCATTTGGAAAAGCCAGCAGTATGGGACCAGTGGAGACTCTCTGGGAACTAGCTACTGACGCTAATGAAAATGTTAGCTATCTGTATGATGCCTTTTCCCACTAACCACCAATCTAAATAACAATTTCTTGTCAGGCTTCTTAAGGATTTGTAGACAAATAGATTGTAGTCGGTCAGGCAGAGGAGACACTGGAACTACAAAGGGGTGGAGACATTTTGTGCCCTGGTCCTGGCTGGAGTTTGAGATGATTTCTTGACCAATAGAAGTGTGTGTTTGGGGGAAAATGTGGCACAAGAGATGGTTTATAGGATGAATAATGATTAATTTGCCCAAATTGCATGCTGACCCCTTCATCCAGAGGCAAGCTCTGTCCAATCACCTTCCCTCTACTTAATTAGTCTGCCTATATAGCCTATATAGCCCACTATATAGACCACTGAGATTCTCTTATTAAACAGAGGGAAAGTGTTTTGGTAATGCTCACCCCCAAATGGTGAAAGGAAGAGAGGAAATAAACCCTTAATACAACAGTAAAACAAGGTTAAGAGGGGAACAGGAACCCCTGACTAACAAACATAAGATTCAACTTGTATGTCTGCTTTTGCTCAGGAATTTTAAATGTTTGAAAGGATCATTTTTAAATTCAAAACACCCAGCTTAGACCATCTATAAAAACAAATCCCTAATAGGAAGAAATATGGACTTCATATGTTGTAATTATTCTCTGTATTACGAATCAATTAGCCAGGAACATGCATGGTTCTTCGTACAGCCTAAAAACGTCCCTATAATCCAACATAACTAATTTAGCCGTTACTGAGTGCTAATGATAAAGACAACACAGGCTGTAATGGCTTTCAAGGGGAGAGCTCTCATATGTGTGTTTGCTAATTACCAGTATGACAGTTTCATGCGTTATCATTAATAACTGTGGGTTTAGCAGCCGCTCTGTACAACAGCAACATGTTCACAGTAATTAGACCTGCTGATATTTATGGTCTGGGGGCAAAAAATATTCATTAAAAATTACTGTTCTGAATATTGTGAACTGTTCCATTACGCACATAAGAACTTTATTAAAAGGAAAACTTTATACAAAATGCAAAGTAATTTATTCAGCCATAGGAGTACCATAGGAGTAGATGCTTTTCCGTGTCTGCATTTGGTTTTTTATTAGTTCTGTTTGGCAGGTTAGATTACTGTCCCAATCAGATTTAATATACACAGATAAGAAAAAAACATACAAGGAAGCTGATATGGCTGATAGCTGATATAGGAGCTGAGCTCTGCAGAGGCTGATACTAATTGAAATTTAGGTTTATACACTGTTTGAATGAAAAAAAAAATACTTTTAATGATGTTTTAATGAATACAGAGCTGTGCATTAGTGTATATTATATCTGCCTGAAGTTTAGCTTTAATACTGATCAGTCTCCATCACTGAATTAATATGTTAAAATAATAAAAAAAAAATATCTGAAAGCAGAGTTTGAAATGTTATGTGCTCCGGACAGTCTGCAACACAGCTTACAGTATCTGGGCTATTACCCAAGTCAGCAGGGTAGGAGTTCAGGACCAAAGTATAAACTTTACAAGCCAAATTTGTGTTTTATTTTTCTCTTTCATCTTTCCTGTAGATCTCTCTACACTTGTGGATAAATCCACAACAAAACAGAATACAATCCTTGATATTGAAGAAGGTTGTACAATATGAAAACGTTTATTTTACCTACTTGCATTATATTTCCCGTTAAAATATTACTTGATAGACATCTTAGAGTTGTATTATTACCTTTATTATTGCAATGTGCCACTGCTGCTCACGCAACACACCGTCATTTCGTATCAATCAATGCTTTTATACCATTCTCGTTCCCCAATGATCATTCACTTTCTCCATTTGATCTCAAGCACCAAATGACGTTAATTAGAAGGGGCAAAATTACATGTCCATTTATCAAAGCAATGCAGTCATTAAGAAACTAGTGGAAATATGATGCTCAATTATCTGTAAACATCGCCAAACAATTAAAGTAAAACAGACATCAATAGAGCGCGCCTAAGAACAAGAGGCGGTTACTCATCTAGGGAAAGTGGGACTATAGAGGAATGCTTTCCTGAGATGACTGTACTGCACGCGCAGATGACACAGAATCAATGCGTTTACGTTTTTTGTGGGATTACAAGGATAAATCACATATATCGCCTCCTGCTTCTATATTTTCTATCTCACAATGAGGCCTTAATTTAAAAAGACAAAGAGCAATGTGCAAAGTGCAGATAGCTATTAGACATGTGCACTGCCAAAAAATTTGTTTAGTTTAGTTTCGTTTTAAATTCGGATTTGTGTTATTTCGTTTTTCAGGATTCTGGTGTGAAAGTCAATTCGGATTCGGAATTCAGATTCGGACGAAATTCGGTAGCGTTAGTACGAACGTTCGTTTCGTTTTCTGTTCTTATTCGTTTCTTATTCGTTTCGTTCGTTCGTTTGCAGCAAAAGTGACATTTGAGGGGGAAAACATATTTTTCTCCTTCTCTAATGTCACTTTGCTCCAACGAACGAAACGAATAAGAAACGAATAAGAACAGAAAACGAAACGAACGTTCGTACTAACGCTACCGAATTTCGGAAATGGAAATTCGGATTCGTTTGCATTCGTTATGTCTGTAATTCGGAATTCGGATACATCCGAATGTTCGAATTTCGATTCGGAACGAAACGAATCGCACATGTCTAATAGTTATACCAACTATCTGAAACCATCTGTAGCTGGCCTGACTTCTACAAATAAATAGAAGCTGAAACCTGTTCGGCTGTCATAAGTAAATGTAACCATTCACAACATAGAGCAAGACACTAAAAATATTTGGAAGAGTGGAATAAGGGACTGGACCCGTGTGGTGTTTCTCATCCAACATAGTTAGGTGATGTGAATATGTTGGATCTGGCTAATAGGTAGGCAGCTTCCTCAATCCAAAGCATTTCCACAGTATCCTTGGCTTGACAGAGAAAACAGTAGCTGGAGATTGAAACACCACAGCACATATCTGGAAGAAATACATATGTAGCGCTCACCGCCGAAGGAGCCGCCAGACTAACCCAGGTTATCACTAGTTTGTCTACAGGTTTTGGTATTCAGCTTCCACACTAGCATTTAACCACCCTTTTCTAGTGCCCACAAAGCTGATATCGAAGCCAGAAGTATAATGCTGAAGAACTTTTATTAACATTTTCACTCTGGTAAAAGGGTATAGGGATCCTAGACATCCAGGGTAGTACACACATAGACTCCAGGCTCACCAGCAACCTTCTAGCAATTCAGTGTAGATCAATTTGCAGCACAGTGAATAGATATTTGAGCAGCAGATGAACAGGGATTCTCACAAATCCTCAGCAGGAGAGACACCAGACTTGCTCCTGGGGTCCACTATGTTCCGAGCACCTTCAGCAGCCATCAGCTTTCCTGGTTCTCCTCCTGTCAAAATGACAGAGGCCTCCTCTAGACTTGAGTCCTAGCAGCACCTTTCCCACGCTCCAGTATCCCCACTCCCAGGCCTCAGGCCTAACCTGGGGGGCAGGCTGGACAACATCCCAACCTGGACTAATCTATGGCTGGCACAAGACTGAGCACATGGAAATTCCCTTGAGTATATAAGCACTTACCCAGCATGCAACACCGGTTGAGAGAGCCCAGTGATTGTCTGGTGAACACACACTCACAGTGTCCCTCATTGGATGTCATGCACTGTAACAGCTTCACACTCCACTCAAGCAGGTAAAATCAATGCCAGAACACATGAAATTAACCAGATAAATGCCAATTATAATACAGAGAGACTGACTACAGTTCTGGCAATCAGTACATTTCTAGTAGCCACCTCACAAAAGGTGATGGGGTCTACACTTACAAAAGGTTCAAGTGAGAATACACAAGCTTCTTTTATTTATATAATATTTGTTTAACCTGGAGTTTGGCTTTAAGACTTTTACAGATGCGTAGGTCCCTCACCGAGAATAACTAATCCCACCAGCCAGCCCATGACCTTCTCTCTAAAATGGTCAACAAGTAGGTTTGGTGAACACAAAATAATATAGCCATTCTCTTTTTTCTATATGTCTGCTTGCACAGGACAATTTGGGAAAACTCGATATGCAGTATTAAGCACTTCTGATGGTTTGAGTTCCTCATTATCACCCCCTAAAGAAACTCTACATGACCTAAATCTTACCTTATTGCTGCAAGCTGTCCTCAATTCAGTTTTGTGAACACAGTAGATGTAGGCTCTAAAGTGCCACGTCAAAAAAGTCCTGATACAATTTTATTCTATCAGGGTCAGGGGCCATTCAAGTAGAGTAGCCAACATGTTTAGCCTGACAAACCAGCTGCTGACTTGCTCTCATCACAACACAACTTTCAAGCTACATGGATTGTAGCCCAAGCCTACAGACATCATTTCTCTTGTTAAGCCCTGATGCAGGGATTATGTTTTGGACCCCCAAAATGCACTGCCCAGCGTAAGACCTGCACAGTTGTTTGTTGTTAACCTCCTCATCATTGCAGCATAGATTTTTGTTCAGTAGTCCAAGGCAGGAACTGGGTGGACTTCTTGAGATAACTCGGTAATTGTGCACAGAACAGAAGACACCTCTGAATTTCTGAAGTCCATGAACAAATCACACTCCTAACTGTCTGGTCCCTTACATACAGGTGGGTGCAGCGGTGACAAACAGATGGTTCCTTTACAAGTATGATGATGAGAAGACACAGGCACTCCAAAGTTGGTGAAGAATACATCTTTTTATTGATACATGAGCATATAATCACAAAGAAGAAATGCTTCGGGATAACGCAGGATCCCCTTCATCTGGCAAAACCATGTGATCATACACGTGCAGAACCAACAACATAAGTACATAAGTGCAGAACAAATCAATCATGGGGTCATGGGATGCCTGTATGGAAGGGACCCGATGGTTAGGAGCGCGTTGGGTTAACGGACTACAGAAATTCAGAGCTGTCTTCTCTTCTGTGCACACTTACTAAGTTATCTCAAGAAGTCCTCCCAGTTCTTGCCTTGGACTACTGAACAATAAAAAGAACTTTGGAGTGCTGGTGTCTTCTCATCTTCAAGCTCTGAATTTTTAACATGATCAACAGGTATATTTTTCTACTTACCTGACAAGTATAACAAAACTCTCTCAAGAATATATTTAACAGGCCAAAAAAGGGAAGTTCATTTTCGGGAGTTAAATTTTACTTTAAATAAATGTAAAACCACACTAAATTGCATTTAATTTGTCAAATAGCCATGTATCTTAAACAATAACAATTGTTTCATCCTTTGTTGCATGTCAGTTCTTATGATCTCCTGTAGTTTCTTTGCAGCCACTTCATGTCTACAAGTGCAATGTAAGTTGAATGGTCTAATCTTTTACTACAATCCTCCTGTCTTATAAGACTACCCTTATAGGCCACTAAGGCACTCATTGGTCAGGCAATTGAGGCCCAAGTTAAAAAGTGAAACTAGTTTCAATGAGACTTTCTGCCAACAAAGACAAGAATAGACAAATAGTAGTATCTGCTCTTAGGAAGGTAATCAACTTTTACAAATTTCCAATGCCTGGCAGGCTCACTTTAATATCGAAAGTATATAATACAAGAACATATTAAACAGAAATTCATCATTGCAATTTTCGAGCCGCCTTGCACAGAAATGGTGACCTTTCCGTTAATAAGCCTATCTTCTCAATCACCTTAGACATAAAGAATATGTTTACTCCGGTTTCCACATCAAGCTCCTCGTATTCTACATTTCAGACGCAGAATACAGAACGTCCACCAACGGGCGGCATATAATACATGTAAATGAGACTCTCAAAGGTAATTTTTGATGCTTATAATAATGTCAGTCATGGCATGAGGGGAATAAATCATGGATTAGACTTTCAAAATGGATTCCTCTTCGCAGATACCAACTGCATGTAAATATTGTGCCTCACAGATAAACACAACCATGATTAATGACCCATGACATTAGAATTTTAAATGCGCTACATAATATCATGTTCCCCTGGACTCGGCCGCACTTGAAAATGAATCAGAGATTGAAATTGCGAGAGAGCTGAGGTACTCGTAGACATTAGGGAATGGATGGGAACGTGCTGTGACAGCAGGGTGTACATGTATGGATGAGAAAGCACTACAATATTAAATTATAGGGTGCGCACAGCTATGCACTGTATTTTCTCCCAGCATGCGAGCTGCAGTGTGGCTCTTTATCCAAATGTTATTGACAGCCTCGGCCTGACAGTCCATTTTCTAATGAACATACAGGGACATCTACACACAGTATCCCGAGAATGGTCTGTCATACTCTGGGATCCTTATGGTTGGCCACACACGTATCTCATATGCAGGTTCTGCTTATAGCCCCAGTTAAGTACAGCCAATGACCTCCTTTGTACAGGAGGAAAAGGTTATTGTATTCCTGAATTGAAGATTGTCATGCAAAAGCTACTTATTCAAGTAAGAAGAAGCAATGGCATGGGGGGGTTAATTATAATGATGCCATAAAATTATGTAATTGAAGCTGTCGATGACGGACCAGGTACGCTCTTGCCTGTGTACATATATCCATCAGTTATATTGATTCTTTCTGTTTCACGTTTGGTTGTGTATTTAAATCCAATCGCTCAGGGGCGTAACTAGAAATCACAGGGCCCCATTGCAAAATTTTGTATGGGGCCCTGTGATTTCTAGTTATGCCCTTGCAGAGCCCACTTGATATCCCAAACAGCTCACCTGAGAGTGACCCTGCAGAGTCTGCCATAGACTTTCTATGGTGGGCTCTTCAGGGTCTTAGGTGGGATGCACACCTCTTACCTTAGAAACCCACTCACGTTACTGATGTCGGCATATGGCGTGTCAGCTCGTCTAGAGATGCCGGAGAGCAGTCTGATAGCTGTCAGGGGTGATCGTTTGAACACCGCGGTCTCAGCTGGCCAGGCTGAGCCGCGGCTGTGTGGATATACGGCGATGTCAAATGCCGGACTGTCCGGGGACCCACGGAGTCAATGAGAGCGTGTCTCGAGGGTGTAAAAAAAAACAATGGGGATGGAAGGAGATGGACAGGGGCAGTGTCAGATGCCGGCGGCTACGCGTTTTGAGGCTCTGCCTCTTTGTCAAGCCTAAGTGAGGAATGCATTAAGTGCATTCCCCACTTAGGCTTGACAAAGAGACGTGAAACGCGTAGCCGCCGGCATCTGACACTAAGCATCTGACATTAAGTGCATTCCCCACTTAGGCTTGACAAAGAGGCAGAGCCTCGAAACGCGTAGCCGCCGGCATCTGACACTGCCCCTGTCCATCTCCTTCCAACCCCTTCGTTTTTTTTGACACCCTCGAGACACGCTCTCATTGACTCTGTGGGTCCCCGAACAGTCCTGCATTTGACATCGCCGTATATCCACACAGCCGTGGCTCAGCCTGGCCAGCTGAGACCGCGGTGTTCAAACGATCACCCCTGACAGCTATCAGACTGCTCTCCGGCATCTCTAGATGAGCTGACACGCCATATGCCAACATCAGTAAGGTGAGTGGGTTTCTACAGTAGTGGCGCTTTTTAATTCTTGTGATTTTAAATTGTGTACTCACAGGGTTCCTCTCCCTGTTTTTGACAGAGCCTGCACACTGTACTCCTGCTTTATTTATGGTTTGACTACACACATTACACAGGCTTAACAGGTTTTTTACCCAGCAGTGAGTGCGCTCTAGCCTTTTGTTGTATTAATTGCTTGTTTTTACACCTCTTACCTGTCAGCCCTGATCCGCTGTCCGCCTCCTTGGTCGCTGGCAGGCCCCACCTCCTCTTCCGTCGCCGGGTCCCGCCTCCTCCTCCGCTTTTGACGTCCGGGCCCAGCCTTCCTCGTCCACAGCTGCTGGCTGTCACTGACTCAGAAGCAGCTGTGAGGAGGAACGCACCGCTGCACAGATCACTGACAGGTTGTCAGTGATCTAACAGCGACAAGTTCCTCCTCACACCCGCCAGTGACCCCCAGCAGCCTTAGATGCCATAGCGACCCAGGCGGCCCGCACGCCATCAGGAGGAAGTCCTGGCCGGGCCTCCCTGTGCCCCGGGCCCCATAGTTTCCACCTGGGTCGCTATGGCGATTGTTACTCCACTGCAATCACAGTCATAAACATAATCATAAACATAAATATGTTTATTTATATAAGCTTCAACGTGTTAATATAACTTCAAAAGTAACTTTTATTATTTTGGAAACTGCAGCTTTTTAAAAAGAAAAATAATATCTGGTGATCCTGAGATGTTCACGCTCTGCCTGTTATAGGGTGACAATACTGTCCCTGTCACCCAATCATGCTGCTTTGTTGTCACACTGTCACAGAGCTTACAGGGGAGACTTCAAGTGGTAATTTTAACATACATTATACAAACACGATCCACTGTTGTCACCATCTGGAAACCTATTTTGAGAAATGTCAAAATGTCATGCAGCAGGAAGAGGTTGCAAATAAGCTGCAGGAGATCAGCAGCACTGATATACAACAAAAGATGAAAAAAGGTGACTGCAAGTATTTTATAAAAACAAAAGAGGTAACTGTTTTAGATGCAAAGCACTTAAGTAAATTAAATATTATTGACTACATTTCTAACTTAAAGGAGAACTATGAGGTGAGTGATTTTCACACATAGCAGCTGGGTGGATCTCAACAGCATTGTCGGGATCTGTCCCGGCTGCAGCGCTCTCGGTATATAGCAAACTGTAGCTCGCCATATACTGAGCTTTGGGTCATTGGAGGATGCTAGTATAGGTCCTCCTGTAACCCCTAAGAGAACTATGGGGAAAAACACTTACCTCATAGTTCTCTTTTAATTCTAAACACATTTTTTATAGCTTCTATTGAGCTCATTAGATTTATAAATATAATTTTGAAAGACAAATTCCAACCAAAACTTTTTTTTTTTAATTTTTTTTTTATAGAGAGAAGCAGATTTTCTGAGTTGGGAGAATTTCACTCTCTTCGTTTTATGGTGACTACCAGGAAAATAATTGAGTCAACCTAGGATCACTGGGACATGGCATGGGCAGCCATAATAATTTTTTTGCTGTTCCCATTAGAGACTTATCTTATTACTTCTTGTTCTTGTGACTCCCTAACACCAGTGGAGACAAAGACACCATTAAGCCCGGCAGAGTTTTAATCTATTTTCCATTCCATCCAAAACATAACAAATGCATAGTTGCCAACATTTACAAAAATTTCCAGGGACACATTTTTTTTCTTTTTTTTGCTGTGCATCTAGAAAGCCATTGTAGGCAGAGAATGTACTTTAATTATAAGTGGGGCATTCATTTAAAATGAGCGAGGTTCTACAAGAGTAATATATTAAACCTATTGTACAATTTTACTTTAAAATGCAGTAAATGCCGGTAGATTTCTCATAGGGACAGAAACACAGCCAGGAAGGTATTGTTGTTAATTAGTAACATTATTTGTGTATTACTTTAGCAGCTACAACTTTTAGCCTTTACAGTTTATTTACGATGTGGCTACACAACCGCTCTTGCAGAGAATACAGTGATAATCACCAATTACACAGCAAACCTTTCCGGCATAAAATATTTAGGAATCATCACTTGACACAGACCTTGCTGCTGAGTACTGCAACACCTGCTGTGGCTACTGATGAGGTGATGATTTTTGTAGGTGGCAAAAATCTGTGTAACAAAACTAATTAGGAATCAGTGAAGGAGTCACGAGTATAACGTACAACATAGTGAATACACAGCAGTGGTCAGGAGTAGGGATGCACTGATATATCGGCCGCCGAAACATATTGGCCAAAATGGCACTTTTGGGAAAATCCAGAAAGTGCAATTTTTCTGCCGATATAGCGGCACATCCATGCTTTCTCTCCTCCCTGCTGGGCGCTGTTCTGTGTCCCAGTGGAGAGGAGAGAAACTGTCACAGGCAGCCAAGTGCTGCGGGAGGGGAGCGGCCGGCGTCTCTCCTCCCCTTTTACTGTATATACTATATTGTATGTTATACTCCTGACACCTGCACTGTATACACTACAGTTTGTTTGTATGTTATAGTCCTGAACTCTGTACTGTATGCACTATGTTGTACATTATACTCCGGAATTGTGCACTGTATATGCTATTTTGCGCATTATGCTCCTGACCCCTGTACTTCAATCATTATGTTGTACGTTATAATCCTGAGCCCTGCACTGTACACTACAGTGCAGCGCTCAGCCTCCTGTCACAGATCAGAGGAGAGCGGTGTGTGGGTACGAAGACAGCCAGCGCTGTTACAGGAGGCCTGTCAGCTGTCAGATTGAGCTCTCCTCCCCGTCCCACTCGCTCAGCCTCCTGTGATGTGACAGCTGTCAGGAAGGAGAGTGAGTACAAACACTCAGCGATTAGTGATCACTGAGTGTTTGTAGATAATTGAGGACATAGTATGCTTGCTATATGCTCAATTATGAATGAATGGGCAATGATCTACATCACCTCCTGTTCATTCATGATTGTGGTTATAGTAAAAACACTATGTTCTCATGTTATGAATGAACAGGAACACTCAGTATAGAGGACTGTTCATTTATTACAGGGGCTGCAGAAAAAAAGATTGAAGACTCTGTGTTCTCAATCTCTTTTTCTATTTTAAAAGGGAAATATCAGGGGTCTGTTTAGACCCCTAATATTTCCCAAACGCACCTAAAAGTAAAGCAAGAAATAAACATATTTAATAAATAAAAAAAATTAAATATACAATGTTTTAAAGTTTGTAAAAATAAATAAAAATAAAATATTTAATTTTTTTGAAAAAGTTAGAAAAAAAAACATTTTCGGTTTCGGTTTGAGCCCGACATTTTTTTTTCATTTCGGTTTTAAAATTGTCATTTAGGTTCACCTCTAGTTAGGAGTATAACATACAATATAGTGTATACAGGACAGGGGTCAGGAGTATAACATACAACATTGCAAATACAATGTATCGGGCAGGTGTACAATGTACAGCATACTGAATACAGTGTAGGGTCAGGAGTTCAATGTACAACATAGTGTATAGTGCAGGGCTCAGGATTATAACGTACAACATAATGATTAAAGTACAGGGGTCAGGAGCATAATGCGCAAAATAGCATATACAGTGCACAATTCCGGAGTATAATGTACAACATAGTGCATACAGTACAGAGTTCAGGACTATAACATACAAACAAACTGTAGTGTATACAGTGCAGGTGTCAGGAGTATAACATACAATATAGTATATACAGTAAAAGGGAAAAGAGTATAATGTACAATTTGAATGCAGTGCATGGGCCACTAGTATAATGTGTAACATACTGTATACTGTGCAGGGATCAGGAGTGTAATGTACTACATAGTGTCTACAGTGCAGGAGTCAGGAGTATAATTTACAACATAGCATATGTAGTACAGGGTTAAGAAGGGTGCACAGAGTAGACAGTGTGGGTGCACAGTGTGGACAGTATCGGTGCACAGAGTGGACGGTGTGGGTATACAGTGTGGACAGCAATACAGGGCCTTGGACATTCCTGTCCACTCCCTCTGCAGCCAAGAAATGTTTCAGAGTGCCTGAATTTGTAGATTTTGTTGAAGCACACTTACACATTCTTTTCCCCAACTTCACTTCAAACAGGGGACTTGCAGGTTCAACCCAGTATTCCATAGATACCCTCCTCTCAAGATCTCTGCCACTCAGCTTGTTCAGATTCCTCATATTTTGACGGCATTGTCCAGCTCCGAAGCTCCGGCAACTCCCTCCAAGCACAGCGGTTGAGCTTGTAGAATGTTTTACATAAATAGCTGATTTCTTAGCAGCTGGGTGTAAATAGAATGTGTGCTGTCTGTGCCTACCTCAACCATTGTATCATTATGATGTATGAATGAAGCACAAGGAAGGCTACTGTTGTTAGTTGAAATCTTTCTGGCCGCAATAGGCTAAAGACCCAGTATGTAGTCAGTTTAATGGTATAATACTCCTTTGTAGAGTTAACTGCTTTGTTCTTCTTTAACATGAATTCAATCCTTTATTTGTTGCCTTTGCCCTCAGCCTCACTGCCTACTGAGAACACTTTTTATACTGTGCACTCTAGTTTGTCTGTGATATTGCTTAATGAGAATCTGAATGATTGCAGAACCCATCTCCATTTTCTCAGCTCACCTCTGTATTCTGACATGCTTCTCTGAATGTGTTTTGTTTTGTCACTCTAGGGTCACTCCAATTACCAACTTACAATCTATATTGATTTCCTTTGCGACCATGCCCGTAATGTTTATACCATTATATAATTGAACAAACCCCACTATTAGAGGCTTAGATTAATATGTAAAGCAGACTAGATGTAGAACATCAAACTAAATCAGCAAATTGGATGAGAGGAACACGTATGTCATGGACCTGATCTGTAAGAAATAAATGCCTGACATTGGCAAGTAGCTTGTTTCAGAGCCACTGATGCATTACTGATGCACTAGTATACATTGCATGATACGGGAGAGATGCTTTTTTTTTTTTTTTTACAATTTATGCCTAAAGCCTTAAATACCTTAAAGCTGAGCTTCAGCCTTAACTTCAGTCTTGCACAGTTGTATAGACTCCTCTCCTGTAATGAAATTGCTTTTTACTGCACACTGTGAACTTCTTACAATGTGCATTAGAAATTGCAGCAAGTCAGATAGATCACACTTCAATTTCTGGCTGGAGGATATCTCACATCATGTAACTTTTTTCTCCCCAGTCTGAGTCTGACTGACCCTAACCTGTCCCTTTCATTCATTGGATTTCAGTTCTTTCAATCATGGAGGCTAAGCATCACATTTGAGTGCCATGGTGCTGCACATGTGATCAGCTATGACATCAGCCATTTGAGGGCTTGAAAGTTTGGTTGACAGCTGAAATAATCACACTGACAACTTTGACAATTAGCATTCCTTAAAAGTAGCTGTTTTGGGAGACATTAAATTGGATGTTTAAGATGTTTGTCAAGCCAACACTATTTTTTAAGGGTTTTTTGATAGAAAGAGAAAGGATTTGAACACCTGTCAGATTTTTAACTGTTATCTGGGGCTCCATTTTAGAGGTTTCCCCTCGCTTCCTGTCCTGCTAACATCCATTTACCAAACATGAAATGAGGGGAACTCTCCAATAGCAATACAGACAGAAAGAAGTCCCATAATTTTCTGCTTAGTAAATCCATTGTCAACAAGACAAAAAGTGAGGGAAAATGTCTCCAGAGCCCTGGATAGCGCTAAAAACCTAAATTTACACAGGAAATAAAATAAAATTAGTAAAATTGTTACCTGTACACATGTGTATATATACATTTTAATTTATCTCACTTAACATATAAAATATTATTGGTAATGAATATAATGGGAATATAAATAAAGATAAATGGAACACTAAAGCAGAATTTAAAGAGAATGGAATATGTTACATCCAAAACGGTCACCTATAGTCACCTTACTGAGCACTTTTTCTTTTTCTTTTCTCTTAATATCCCCCCCACCCCTTATCTATATGTGAATTGGCAAGGGTATTTAAATGATTGAAATGAATGTAAGGATTAAGATTTATGTTTATAAGTTATAAGATAAGATGGATACATGTATGAAGGTATAAAAATGAATATGTATATGGAAATGGAATGTAAGTTGCATATCAAAATTAATAAATGTAATTAACTACCTCCCGGCCAGCCGCTGTGTATACACGGCCTGCCGGGAGCTTCTTGGATGTAACTGGGCGTGTATACATGTCCTGTTACATCCGCCCGCTTGGGCGCGCCGTGCGGCGCGCGCGAGCGGGAAATCCCCGCTATTTGAAAAGCTGCTCAAAAAAAGGAGAAGGAACATTGTCCCTGTGAAAATAGTGGTCTCTCTGCAGAGGTCCGACATGCCCCCTGCCATGTCACACCTATAGCTATGCAATAACAAAAGCTCAAGCTGTCTGCTGATTGGAGAGCTCTTTCTCTGGTTTACCAAGGGGTGTGTCAGACCTCTTCAGACAGACCACTCCTTCTCTTCAGCATGTGGTAAAGGGGCACCTTTTTCTACTCAGGCTGTGGCTGCTTTCTAAAGAAAACAAATTGTAATACTTTTCACACTGATGCCCTTTGAATCTATTTATCTGACTTTAAATGAAAGTTTAGTTGGGCTTTAATGGAATCTTAGCATGGTGGTAATTTTAAGAGCTTTAATTGCAATTATAAAGAAAACTCCCAGCTTGTGGTGATATAGCTCCAAAACATGGTATTTACAGTTCTGTATCTATTTTGTAGGTTGTCTTTGTATACTTGCAACCCACACATGATCACCCTCGTCTATTCTGCACACATGAAAAATTATATAACCTATCATCACCTTCACCACCGACTGTCTGCAGGCAACATCTGTCTCTGCCCACAACAACTCCCTCACTTCACAAGAACTAGCATCTCTCGTTGGTAGACCTCATCCTAATCGTTTTTATATTTAATCAACTACATCTAACACTAGACAGAAATAGCTTTGGTTAATCATAGATCAATTTCAGTAAATACATTACAGTGATGATAAGAGTAATTTATTCACTATCATGCTGATCTATAATAAAGCACGGCTTTTTTTTGCATAGAAAGGCAGCTGCTAGCTATTGATTGGAAGGATGGCTTGTATATTCCCACTGGAGGACAGATTATTGAGCAAAAAGTACTAGGCATGTTGAATTTTTACTTAATTACAGCTGATCCACGTTTACTGCAGTACACATTTAAAAAAAAAAACTGAATGCAAATAATTGTTTTTTAACCCTTTTCTCCTCCAGGGCCTGCTCTCCATTTTTGATCCCAGGTGGACAAACCATTTTTGCAACTTCCCAATGTTTTGCATACAGCTTTCAGAACTTGTAAAAAATACCCCTCCCAACCATATATTTTCTGATAGAATAAATAGACACCACTACTGAATGTGTAGGTCCCAGGATAGTTGCCTAACTATTAATCAAAAAGATATTTAGAACATGCAAAAATAAAATCATAACTTACATAACTTACTAATCATAACTTACAAAATTTCCATAAATTTTAGCATAAAACTTTATTGAGTTAATAAAAAAATGTGTAAACTTAAATTTGTGTCTTTTTGGGAAGTTGTGTGTGAAATGTAAAATGCATGTGTTTGAGTGTGTGTGTGTGTGTGTGTGTAAGGGGTATATTTTAATGTTAATTTTATGTTTAATTTGTTTTATTACTTAATCACTGTCACCAGGGGATGTCAAGCCCTTGGTTGACGGTATAGGAATATACTACTATTTTGACAGGTCCTATGTGGAGAAAGATCAGGGGTCTAAATAGATATTTAGATATTTAGAACACACAAAAATAAAATCATAACTTTCAAAATTTCCATTAAATTTAAAGCATACAACTTTATAGAGTTAATTAATAAAAAATATTTGTTAAATTTAAATTGTGTCTTTTTGGGAAGTTATGTGTGTGAAATGTAAAATGCATTTGTGTGTGTGTGTGTGTGTGTGTAGGGGGTATTTTTATGTTGATTTTATGTTTAATTGTGTTTTGTTATACGGTATATACCCATTTTTTGACAAGTTTTGACAAGTCCTATTTGGAGAAAGATCCTTAAGGGTGGAGGAAGATATTGAGGGCACAGGCTCCTTAGTCTGTTCCTTCCCTGCTGCACAGCATTTACTATTGAACACTGAAAAGCTCAGTACTGAGCTCTTCAGTGTTCATTCACAAACTGCAGGAGATCATAAACAGGCCTCATGTGTTCATGAATTTCCTTCAGTTTATGAATACACATGAAAGTGCTCAGCGCTATGCTCTTCCATGTTCATTCACAAATTAAGGAGGTCGATAAACATTAGGTGCATGACCTACCTGCTTTACCTAATATAGTTATGTGGCCATAATTGATACAATATATCAGAACAAGCATTCCACCCCTTTGTTCACATACAACTGCAGGGTGGGGAATGCCTGTACTGTAGCTGCTTGGAAGGTGGTGCTCATAGCACTTCCTTGTTTGGAAGAAATCAGGTTTGGACCAAATTTGGTCCAAACCTGAGCTTATCCCTAATACTCACCTTATCTGTGCCTCCTTTGTGGATCCTTATTCCTTGAGAGACTGCAAGAATGCTCAAAAATTCTGGATATGGGGGGTGGTGTGTGACCTGCATCCTTGTGATGGAGCACAGGCCAAGCAGCCAGCTGCTAGACCTGAGCACTGCCCCATGATTAGAGGAATTATGCCACCATTCCCCTGGGTTGCTTACACATCCGATTAGAGATGGTTGTTGACGCAAAAGGAGCTGCAAGCTAACGGGGTAAGGTGAGCATATGGGGTTGGTAAGCAGGGGGTCCTTTCCAGAAACACTGCCACTTTTCTAGTAATGGGCAAGTTGAAATGTATTATCTGATGAAAGCAACATATTTAAAAATAGTGTAAATTACTTTTTGAAATTACATTAACATGGTCAAGCCTATATTTTAGAGGTTGGATTTATAGCTACAATAAAGTGAACATAGCCCTGTTTCTAAACCTTTTTGCTTGTATAATATCTGGTTTTAAGCAGATATATACTGATGCTAAATAGTGGTTTAACTTGATCTTTAAAAGCAGCAAAATTATGTAAAAATGTCATCACCGCGCTTCTATATTTATAATAAAATGTCACATTTGTACAAAATGAGATATTGTAGGGGTACATTCATCAAGCAGCAATGAGTTTCATCAGGCACCAAATCTGCAGGATACAAATATATCTCTAAGAAGGAGGAAAGGTCAGATTTACCGGGATCGTTTTATCTGCGAGTGAAAGAGTTGAGATAATGGCCACCACGCTCGAAGCAAGATGCTATTTTGTAGTATAGAAAGAAGTGATTTTAACCATTCTACTGCTGAACGCTGCAAATATTATGGCTCTTTGCATATTCCCTACATATTTCAAATAGATATAGAACTCTAAAATCTCAGTCCGCCATGTTAATGGTATTTTGAAAGTAATTTTTAATCTTTTAAAAAATCTGCAGCTAAGAAAATACCTGGAAATGCTGACATGAAGGTTCAGGCGCAATATGTTATAGGGTGACAATGTATCCCAACTGTGCTTCAATGTTGTCTCGCTGTCACATAGGCTTTCAATTTAGACTATAAGTAACTGACCACATTAGGCAGCCATAGACCACTGTTGTCACCATCAGAATATCCACCCTAAAAAATGCCATGTAGCCATCACTGGAGTGCATGTAGTCAGGAGATCAGCACACTGGATGAAAAAAACGTAATACAGTATTTTCTAAAGAAAAAAATGGCAGTTTATAATACATTCTGCATTAGCAAATCTTCATTAAGTAGAATCTGCCACAATGAATCTTATATGGTGTTAACATTCTGAAAAGACAGCGTGGAATGGGGGCTAGGAAAACCTGCGTGGTGCTCAACCTACAGCTGGACTTTGAAGAGAGTCTTTTATAGACAAAAAAACCTGCGGCAGGCATAAATTGTTGGCAGCAGCTTCCAAAACCCGGATGATTTGCCTGTCACAATGGCCTAAAATGCATTCATGAGAAGAGAGTGTGGAAGTTTCTGCAGATATATGCTGGCACTTGTAGGTTGTTTTTAGGCACTTTTGCCTTGATAGAGTCTCCTAAAGAGACCCTGTCACCAGACCATTCATTGTAACAAAAATATTCCCATAAGATTATATGCACATTTACGGGTCTATTCACTAAGCTGCCGAGAGCAGCCGAGTGAACAACTGACCCCAAGTGAAGTGAGCCGAACACTGTTCAGCTTTTCACTTCAGGCTGGTATCGGCTTGCTTCGCATGGCTTCGGGTCGCCTGAACATGCAATAGCCAATAGTAAACTAGCATTGTACCCGCCCTCTGCTGATGGACCTGATGGAGAACTGCAGCAGAGGGCGGGTACAATGCTAGTTTACTATTGCAAATTGAAATAGCCAATAGGAATCTAGCAATGCATTCCAATGGGCAAAAACTTTTTTTTTTCTATTCTGACACGGCTCCGTGTCAGAATAAAGAAAAAAAAGAAACAGCAGTGTTTCTCTCCTTGGCGGCCGGGTGCAGGAGACTCCCGGAGTGCCAGGGAGAGTTTGCTGTTTGGAGATCAGTGTCCCTGGTTAGCAGGTAACCAGGGGCGCTGATCTCTCTGCAAGTGGTCGGAGCCAGCCGTAAGATCACGACCGGCTCCGCCCAGTTGTCAGAAGCAGGCGGTCGGCCCGCCAATGGCCGGCCACTTGGCCAGCTTCGGCTTTCAGCACGGCTCGGCCCCGTTCGGGAGCTGTACGGGCTATAGTGAGTAGCCCGTACAGCACCCCTTCGGTTCTACTGAACCGAAGGGGTCCTGGGGCCGAAGCTAGCCGAAGGATCGGCCGAAGCTACGGCTAAATCCTTCGGCAGCTTCGTGAATAGACCCGTTAATGTATTTTATGCACAATATTTACCTGTAAAAGCCTCCCTTATGTAGACATCCAAAAGCCTTAAGACTGTTGCTGGGTGCCGCCATCTTGGTTGTAATGTCAGCAGCCCCAGCAGACTCAGAGCTGCCACTCAAGTGAAACTCTGTAGTGTTTCCCATTGCTCCTCACCCAACAGCTACATAAAAATGTGAGGGGAGAGGCAGAGAAGCTGGGTGAGCACAGAGGTTAAATCAACATTCCTAGAAGAAGAGATATCTGTGACATGTAAGTAAGGGAGTGGACTGTACAAGGGAATTGACTAGTCAAATTATCTAGCCAATTAAAAGGCATAGTGCAGATGAATAAAAAAAAATCATTGAAAGAAAAACACTGCAAGTGAGCATTTAAGTTTTTAGTTTGGTGACAGGGTCTCTTTAAGTTCAACACATACTCCATTGGTTTCCAGGTGACCATCAGAGTGAACATCTTTTCCCAGAGAAGTAAACAGTATGTGCTCTACTGATGGCTTCTATATATGAGAGGGAGCAGGGGGATTGAACCTCTAGGTACTATTTGGAATAAATAATGACCTCTAAAGTTTCAGTCTTTCTTACAATATAAAACCTATCTCTGACCATGTCAAGGCCCGTGGGCAAAGTACTGGTTTTCTTTGAAGTCCACCTTCCAAAAATCAAATCTCCCTGTTCCCCCACCATAAGCAGGATATAATGCTTGTATTGTTAAAAATGGTTCTAATAGAGAGGAATACTTTACTTACCCCATGTTCTCACAGGCTTTCACCCAGTGACAGCCGACACCCACATCCCACCCCCCC
>NW_017306277.1:548499-557010 GCF_000935625.1 Nanorana parkeri | reverse complement strand
CCCCCCCCACCCAGCTAACATTTTTCCTACATTGTGATGTTCAGATGTTCAGAGCCCATCCACCTTCACGGGTGGTAGGGAAGAAGATCAGAGTGCCTGCTGCTGCTTCTTTATTAGAATCTCCACGGATGATAACAAACGGTATATCCTGCATATGTTGGCAGATTTTACTTTTTGGTCCCGCTCAGAAATTAAAGTTTTTTTGAACGTTTACATTATTTAATCTGTGTATTTTGCTTCATGAATGAACAAATAACATATGTTAACATGTTTAAAGCCTGCATTAACAAACGTTTAAAAATGTGCATGAAGGACAATTTCACTTTTATTAAAAAATGTTATAGCTTATAAAATTCCTATTTTCCTAACAGCTATTTCTTCAAAACAGAAAAAGGTTGGAGTCCGCAACAAAGTTTGTTCAAATCCTTACGGTGTACATAGATCCCCAAAGGGTAAGTGAAGTTACATTTAAGGCACATAAGTATAGAAGAAAAAACATTCAACAATGTGCATGTTGCTATATTAGAATAAGTGTTACAGGAGCTCAAGTGCTTTCAAACTAAGGGCACTTTCACACCAGCCTTTACAAACAGTTGGGCTGCATTGCCCAATGCAGTCCAAAGCAAAGCCATGGCAAGAAGCCTTACTTTGTGTAGGGCAGGTTCGCACCAACACAGTTCACAGAGTAATTTAAATACAGTAAAAAAACAAAAAAAAACAAGCAAAACTGCAATGCATTGTAACAACTATAAACCATGCCCACTGGTTTGAAGGGACCCTAAAAGTTAACGAATATTCTTACAATTTTTCTGATGGACCAATATCTTGGAAAGGAGCAGTTGTTTTTGCTGTCTGTCAAACACATGAAAAATAAGACGTATCCAGTCTTTTCCAATCACTTCCCTTATCGTGTTCATTTTGACAGTTGATTGCATGTTTTTCGTAGATATCTCCATTCTGTTTTGTTCTGATGAATTTTATAGAAGCGACTCACTCACATCAATTTATCAAATTGTTCTGCTCTGATCCAATATGATCCTTCAACTCACATCTGTGGTCATTTAATATTACAAAACTGTTGGAACCCTCTACCAGTACCTGTACTGAAAGACCACACGCATGATTTGAATAATAATCTAGAGTGGTGGTGGAGGTGGGGGAAGGAGGGGATAGGGATGATAGATATAGAATGGAATATAATTTACCATCTCACTTCTGAAAAATAAAGGATATAGACTTGCACATGGTTGATGTTTTCCTATTTTGAAACCTCTTCCAACGACCTGAAAACCGAACCATTCTTTCAGCACAAGGCAACAATTGTTCTGAAACAAATGCTTGCAGCTTTACCGCGGAAACCTTTTCAGGAAGGAGATTTAAGCTCAGCAATAGCTTTTGTTCAGTGTTTGAAATTCAAATAGAGTGGAAGAAAAAGGTCTCGGGAATGTTTCTGTTCAAAAGCTGACATAGCTCCATGCGAAAAGCAATTTATTTTAGATTATGGTACAGCGGCTATATCTTAACTGCTAGGGATTGTAATTGAACTCACAAACAAGTTCTACTTCAGCACACGGCCAAAGGAAACATTTATTTACTTTTTTTTCCAAAGAAGGCCGAAAGGTTCTAGATTGGGTCATAGAGGGGAATGAATTGGCTGTGATGTACAATGACTTGCAAAAACTGTCTTATAATGTATTCTGGATGCCTATGTCTGTCTAAATAAAAATAATTTTAATTTGGGTTAAAAATGCTGGGTAAACATGCTCCAGTGTTGCTGATGTTGCAATGTGTTCATGGCTTAAAATGACCATCTGCTCAACAAAGTGCAGCCAGAAGATGACTATCGATGTATGCTGGTGGTATTGGTTTATGTGGTGTCCCTAGAATAAGCTCTACCTTAGACGGGGTGATGGTGGGGGTGCTGGTGATCACGTTTCGGGGGATCTGTGGCCGGTGCCCTTCTGGTGTAAGGTATACAGGTCTACTGCGCATGTGCGTGGTCCCATTTTTCAAACCATAGGAAAACAGGCACTTGCACGCATGCGTGTGCATCTATCTGGCGCACTAACGTGCTAACCTGGCACACAGGAAGTGATGCAGTACCTCTGGATTGATCTCCCTATTTAAAGCAAGCACAGCCTGGGCTTAGTTGCTGGATGGTCTTTCCGCTGTTTGCTGTGATCCTGTTTGCTCTGCCTGTTTGCTGCTCCTGCACCTTGACCCGGATTGAACTTTACTGCTCCTGATTGCTGCCTGCCTATTGACCTTGGAATTGTTACTGGACTTTGCCTCTGCCTCATCCTTTGTACTTCACTGCCCGACTGGTGTAACCCCTGGCTTGCCTGACCTCGATTATGCATTTTGCTCTGGTACCCTGCTGCCCACCTGGTGTGACCTCGGCTCTGCTCTACCAGATCCTGGACTTCTGCCTGGCACGGTGTTGCCCCATCCACTGGCACCCGTGCTACTCGCTGTTTCTCAGGCTCTGTTCTCATGCTCAGAGATTGGGGGACACAAGGTGCAAGGGGAGCCTCCTCATCCAACCAGTCTCCAGCCAGGTACGTGATAGCTGGTGCATTGCCTGGCTCTGGTTGGCATCCAGCCCAGCTCAATGACATCACTGGTTTCCAGGAGCTGGCCGGGACACCGACAAGAGTGTCCCAGGTTGCTATCCCAAAGAGAAGCTGGGTGTGGCAACAGCTCCAGGCTGCTTCAATATAGGCTATAGTAATCTTATAACAATGCAAAAAGGTTATATTAACAGCAAATCTATGCACCATATCTACTAAATGGTCAAACATTTGTATGCCACCAGCCTCAGCCTCCTCTAGCTGGGACAGTCAGTCCCTAGCAGATTACAATAGGCACTGTGTAACCACTAAGGTAAACTGTAAACCCTAACAATGAACTTCTCATATGTGTTCCCTTTTGGTCTTTTAAAATATAACTACAGTAAAGGCAAAATTTTGTTTTTAGTTTATGTGTATAGAGTGGGGAAGGATTAAGGATTTTATTGTTGTCTGTGTTCTTGCTAGGGTGTTTCTCTCTGTTTGCCCTGATGACTAGGGTTGAACAAATCTACATGTGTTTGGTTCAAGTTAAAACCTGAATGTGGCATTGATTCCCATTGACGTCTATGTGAGGTGAATCTAGTTTATTTTGTTCTGGCCATTTTCAAGGCCAATAGGCAAGCTATTATTGAAAAAAAGGGCATAGGGAGTTGGGCATTGCCATGGAGATCTGTACCAGTACAAAAACAAATTTTAAAATACTATACAAGTGAAGAGAGTCTTTTCATGTGGCTTCAAGGGCAACATCGAAAGCACACAAATGCTTAAAAAAAAGAAGCTTCTAACCCTCAAACAATTGGACATTTTCTGAAAGCAGAGGCCATGTAGAATAAAAAAAAATGCTAGTTGCAATTTTTTACACTGCACAATATTTGCACAAATATTAAACCAATATTTTTAGGATAAAATACATTAAAATGAATGCACACAAACAATATAATACCCATTGTTTTAATGGTAAAAAAATAAAAGATGGGGTCATGTCAGGTAAATTGATATAAAATATGTCAAGACTAAAAATTGTGTGCATCCGTGAAATGGCAAAAATCTACAGTCGCCCAAAATTGCCCATAGGCAATGCTTTGCTGCAGCTTTGATCTTGGTATTACCTCTTCAGCAGAGCACTGTTTATATATGTACAGTGGTCCTGAAGAAGTTAAGGGATGCCCTAAAGCTGCATGTGGTGTTACTAAACAGACAGGGTTTAAAAAAAAAAAATTGAATGTTGTAATTAGAAAAAAAACAAGAAAAGATGGTGTGGCTGTCTAACAGACCCTTATCCAGGAATGCAACCTGATTGGCCAGGAAAGTGAGGGCAGCTAATATTACCCCCTTCCTGTCATTGAGGGGTTATCTGCTGAAATATCAATATCATTCATCACACCTCCCAGCTCCCTTGATTGGGTTAGGATCGGCTCAGTGACACCCTCTAAAGTATCATGCACATGCAAATTAAAATACATGCTTCCAGGTGTGTTTGAATCTAATTTCTAAACGCACCTGGAAGCTTGCAATGCTTTGCCATTGCTAAATGCGCACCTAGATGTTCAGCAGCATTTAAGTACATTTAATGTAGCTGCATTTACACCAACAATAATTTTCTGCATTCCTGGACCATTTAACCTGGTTTTACGCAGCTAAACAAAGCTAAATCCAAGTACATCAAAACACAGGAAAAAGTTATCTGGGAAAAATAAAAGTTCATTATATTTCCCAGATTACTTTTGTTATCTAACACAGAGGGCCAGTGTGCAAGGGGCCTTAAGGGGCCAAAAAGCTGCTGCAATTGGCAGCTGACAGCTCTTGTCTCCCTGTAAGCTATGCACGAATGCTGAGAGTTATTCGTAATAGCCAGTGACTCTTATACACAAGGTCAGAACATTTCTGAAGCATATTCAGGAAAATGTTGCTAGGTACATTTGTAAGGTATGTACAATCAGACACCCTCAAAATAAAATCCTAACATTACACTTTAATTTTAAATCAGTTTATTTTACTATTTTGTAATATTTTTATCTGTGAATATTTTCTGGAAATATTTTCCTACTACTTGAATACCCAAACGGGGACTGCATCTGACTGGATGCCGTTACTGTTTGGCCAAAAATTTCCCATCCAATTTTGCTGAGCAGGGTTGTGCCTACAGCCAGGGCTGCCCACAATACAGAATTTGACCGATTTAGCAGGAAACAGACAAAAATCCGAGCTGTATATGGCTAAGCTAACTCTGCCAGTGTGCTAGCTGTTGTGCATATCTCTGTAGCATTGTGCACAGTGGTGTACCTGCTCTGGAATTAGTACTGCTCTCTGGAGTTGAGCCTTCGCTGCCTTTAGAACCAAACTCTAGCCTTCTCTGTGACAGGTAACAGCTGTTATGAATGGTTCCTCTAAATGAACAGCAGTCATTTCTTATTCCCTGGAGCTTGGTTCCTCCTGTTGTGGAGATCTGTTAACAAAGAAGAGAATATGTGTAAAGTTTTCAGCACATTGTATCTCCTTACATTCTGCTGTGCAGTGTTTGCATTGCAAACTGTATTATTCCTGTTGGCATGAAGCGTGTTCAATCTGTTCTAGAACTAGCAGATTTTGATAACAGGCTTCCTGACATTTTTTGTTTCTGCTAGCTCCTTATGTGTCCACAGACTGCACGCTTTTTAGCAGCAAGCCCATATTGAAATACATTTCAGGAATACAGCCTGCATTGTTTTTAGTTTGTACCTCAGTCAAAAAAAATCTGAATTTAACCACTTCAAGACTAGGTGTTTAGACCCCCTTCCTGGCCAGGCCATTTTTCAGTGTCCAGCACTGCAGTACTTTGACTGACGTTTATTCCGTCATGCAACGCTATACTGAAATTAATTTTATACCATTTTTTGGGGACACATAGAGCTTTCTCTTGGTGGTATTAAATCACCACTGGGGTTTTTATTTTTTACTATATTAAGGAAAAATTATGGAAATTTTGGGGAAATTTTTTTTTTCCCCATTATGTTAGGAAACAATGATTATTACCCATATTGTTGGTAAAATATAAACGACAAGGGTAAATAGACACCAAACATGTCATGCTTTAAAATTGCGTGCACCCGCGAAATCGCTAAAAACTACCATACCCAAAATTGACCATAGGCGACGCTTTAAAAGCTTTTACAGCTCATCAGTTTAGTGTTATCAGTGATTGATGGCCCTAGAACCATTGCTCTCATTCCGACGTTCGTGACGCTATGTAACATGTGCGGTGTAATGGGCGAAATAGTTATTTTCGCACGTATGCGCACCCGACGCCTGTTTGCATGCGCGTATGTATGGGGGGACTTTAAAAAAATAATAATGTAATTCTTTTTTATTTGTAACTTTACATTTTGTTGGGGGGGAACTTTTTTTTTTCCTATTTTTTTTCACTTAACTTTATTGCTATCACATAGGGGGGTTAGAAAACCCCCTTATGTGATAGCAAAATATGTGACAGGTCCTCTTTATGGAGCATGTACCCATTGCACTCCTGACCGCACGTCCAACAAAGTATCCTGAGTGCTCAGTAGTCGACGGATGGCCACCGTCAAAGTAATGCAGAAAAGAAATAGACACCGGCACTCCAATGGTAAATTGATTACGTCTATTTATTGACATGCATCAAAAGCAAAATAACACACTAAGTGCGACGTTTCGGGGACACACAGGAACCCCTTCATCAGGCAAAACAAGTGAGATTATAAGTGAAACAGCCAAATATATATACACACCAGGTTAGGTGAGCAGACCTATCACAGAGCCTAAATTGGTCCCATGACGTTTCTGATGATGTCATTTTCCCGCCAAAATCAAAGCAGAATAGGTATCAGCAAAGTGGATTGAGGCATAATGTAAAGTGAACAGTATGGTTAACATATAAAGTACAAAAGAGCAATCAACTAACTCAAAGTCATATGTTACTGTACGCTGATACCAGAGAGATGACATAATACAAGAAATGTGGGGATAAGGCATAAGTACAACGAAAGCCGTCCGTTTGCAGATGTCAAAGGATCAGATGGAGGGAGTGGTTTGCCGCTGCCAGTCTCCCAGATGCTGCCACTAGATCAGCCCACCAGATAGAGGGCGGGGGAGGCTGCACACGTCTCTATGACGTGGCTTCAACCACACCCACTGTGTATCATGTCTCATCTTGCTTAAACCCTGTGTTTATTTCCCTTATAATATTGCTTCTTATAAACTGCTTGTTGTTATACGAACCGGGACGTGTATGCTCCACCAATATGATATGGTTGGGTAACATGGTGCCGGCTCTGTCAGTTGCGTCCCGCTGCAGCCATAGTAACCAATGCCGCGGCCGATTCCACGCCTCCGCTGGCGTGTGCGGCCAATCACTGAGTTCTTTCCCCCACTGTTTCCTCGGGCCGAATACCTAGTTTTTCTCTGTCACATCTCAGTATCTTTTAGGCCCCGTTCCCACTGCGCGATATGCAAATCGCGCGTTTGTCACGCGATTTGCATATTGCGCGACATCGCGAGATTTGCCGCGCGATGTCGCGTTCGAGCTTGCATTGAGCAAGCTTGAATCGCGGCTAAATCCGCTCCAAAAAGGGTCCTGCTGTAGCGACACACGACCCGCGACAGCAGGACCCTTTGCCCCATTGGAGTGCATTGGAGCGCGATATCGCGCGGTAATTTGCCGCGATATCGCGGGAATTACCGCGCGATAAATCGCTCAATGTGAACGGGGTCTTACGGGTCACCTCCCCACCACCTTCTTGTGACTGGACAGTGAAAGGAGAAGCACACTGGTGAGCTCATATTTCTGTCACTTTGCTCTCTTCTTCAATCATTATGCTCCTTGCACTCTAGCACTTCTGATTGACTCATTGTGCTGCTTCTCCCTCCCCTAGTCTTAGCTATGCTGTACAGGGACTGCAGATCAAATCTAGGTACTTACATGCCTTATATTTAAAAAAAAAATTAATGATGTATGAATGAATACAGAGGTGCATTGATTTGTGTATTTATGTATCTGGAGTTCAAACTTTAAAATAACATTTAGAAAATATAAGTAAGAATGATCATCGTGATGTTATTATTATGTGCATCATTTTTTATTATTATTAAGGATTATACAGTGGTATCTCGGTTCATGAATTTAATTCGTTCCACGATTCTGGTCGCGAACCGAATTGGTCGCAAACCGAATCAAATTTCCCCATTAGGTTCAATGTAAATGAGGTTAATCCATTGTGAACCATATGCAAATATGTACATTTCTTTTTATCACAATGCTTGCTCTGCACTTTCTTTGGAGCCATGCTGGATTAAATAAAACTGTACAGTACTGTATGTGCTAAAAAGCACACAACAAAATCTTCACAGCAAGTGTGCACAGGTCTGTCTGCGACCGCAATCTCGACTAGGGGAAGCCACGACCACGTGTCAGAGCGGGGAAGAGGGCCGCGGTCGTATTCACCACCCGATTTGAAGTTTGAAGTTTGCGAACGGAAGCGAAATACAAGGTCTGCTTAATCGGTCCAGACCCCCTTTCCCTGTAGAAATCACTGCCTACATGTGCCTGTAAAGAAAAAAGTTAGATTATACACTCACCGTACCCCTGTCCATTGCCTCTGCACCTAGGTGACAATGATGCCACACATAAGTGAGATTCTGCAAAATGCAAAGCAACTCATATCTCACAAAAAGGTTCTTACAATGGACTGGCGTGTCTTATTGTGAAATTTGGGGTTCTCATCATTACCCAGGAAGCTCTCCAAAAGGATAGTGATATCATGCAACACAGAAGACGCCGATACATTAAGTATTTACATACTGTGTGTGTATGTGTGTATATATATATATATAATGTGTGTGTGTGTGTGTATGCATGTTCAGTGGTCGAGTTGGCCAAAAAAACAGACGTTAACAGCTAGGCTTTGCATACAGTTTAAAACATGAGAAA